>NC_056737.1:249485817-249650817 GCF_019279795.1 Protopterus annectens
CAAACTGGCTTAAGGACAGAACCCACAGGGTTAGAGTTGCTGGCGCTGTGTCAGACTCCAAGCCGGTCACAAGTGGTGTCCCACAGGGCTCGGTCCTTGGCCCCTATTGTTTGGCATCTACTTCTCAGAAGTACAGGCCAACATGGGAGGACTTTGGCTGACAAAGTTTGCAGATGACTGCAAACTGGCCATAGTGGAAAGTGCATCGACACGGATATCCTTCAGAAGGGACTCACGGAAACAGATAGCTGGTGCCAGAGCCATGGCCTGAAGTTAAACGCCAAAAATGTATAGTCATACCCTTCGGCAAAAACAAGGTAACCCAAGCTACCATATAGGTGGCAATCCACTAAGCACAGAAGAGGTTATCAGGGACCTGGGGACCCAGGTTGACAGTGGCCTTTCTTTTGACACTCACATTGCTAAAGTGGTTAGAAAGACCTTCTACATTGCCCACCTGATCATGAAGGGATTCACATCCAGATCTAGTGAGGTCATTGTTCCCTGTACTCTTCACTTATCAGACCAATGATCGAGTACAATGCCCCATTCGGGATGTATCTCACCCGACATCTGCAGCAATTGGAGAGACCCCAAAGTTCCTCACCAAAGGATAAAGGACTCCAAAATCTGTCATATGCTGCCAGATTGAAGAAACTCAGCTCTATTCAGTCGCATACCGTCTGCTCAGAGGTGACATGTGCCTGACATACAAGGCCATGTCCAACCCGGAATTAATGGACATGCTCCACCTCAAAAAATCCAAATCCACCAAAACCACTAGAGCAAGCGACTTAAACCTTAGCACGGATATAAATAGGACATGCTGGAGGGATAGATTTATCACTCAGAGACTCCCTATGCTGTGGAATAAAATCCCGGTCCATGTGAGGCAGAGCACCTCGCTGACTCTGTTCAAGAGAAATCTAGACCTGTGGATGGGAGATCGTAGGTTTACCCCGGGAATCATCTCTGGGTCACTGCTGGACAGAGGCACAACAAACTAATGGGCACAGTATTTTTTCATATAAGGGGTGGCGTAAGCCACAATAATTTGGGCTAGGCTTATAAATGCCTTAGGGCAGATAGCCTAGTATAAACCTATGAACCTATGAACCTATGAACCTAATTCTCAGTCTGCCCCTACAAAAATATACAGCTGATAGACCACCAGCAACTTCAGCAGCATACACAGTCAGATAGAAAAGGATCTATGACACTCACATCTGCTACTCTCCCTACTCAGCCCAACAAACATTTACACACAACACTGCTACACAATCTTGGCAGTCTGATAACAATGGTCAGACATACATAACTCTCAACTATACAGATTTCCACAGAATGTCCAGGGTGTGGGACCATATTTATGGCCATTGCCGCTTACCACCTCCAGGAGTCTGCTAAGTCACTGAGATGATATCAAGAGTGCAGTCACTAAATAATGATATACCATACCTCTGAACCTCTTACTGCAAGACATCTGGACAAAGCATGACATACTTGGGAACAGGGGCTGAAAAGAGGGACATATCTAACATAATGGTGTTACAAACTGAAACAGTTGCTCATGTTACAGGGTTTGTTGTAACATAACATCCTTGAAGGATATGATGTCTGAAACACTAATGAATGTCAACATTTACTGACTGCAATCCTCACCTTATCCTACTGATTTCTCAAAAATAGAAATTTTCTGAGGAACAGACCAAACATAACAGGTAAACCTCTGGGCAGTCTGTAGACATCTGTACAGTTGAGAGGTATGTCAGAGATACATCACTATCAGACATCAAATTACACAGAAAATGCATGTTCAGACAAACTCTGTTAATCTAGCAATCCTCTGTGTGTATAACAGCAATACTTACTTACAATCTGTACCCAATTCTGGACTTTTGTCCCCCATGTTGTTGGGCTATCTCCACATGTCTTGTCCTGACAGTTATTTCCTCCTACCATCTGTGAAGTTGTAGCCCCCACACCTCCATAATGTCCTCCACACAGGCAAGGAAAAGGGGCAAGGCTCACATGAAGGACTTAATTATAGCACTGTGTTGCTATGGCAGTGGTTAATGGAAAGACAACACAGCTGATTGTCAGATGTCATATCCTGTGGAATAGACCTGTGAATGAGATACCGTCTTTGCTGGCAACTAAATGTGTTTCAGCTAGATTCATAAAATGACACTGTTTTCCAGCCTTTGCCCACCAGTGATGTGTGCCTTTGTGCAGATGTCTTGCTGTAACAGGAGCTAGGTGTCTTAGCATGAAACCCATGTCAATACAAGCGTACCTTGTCCTGTAGGATGCCGACATTTGTGCAGTCACTGATACCTGCTTTGTAGCTGTGGAAAGCACACTAACCTTGCCAGGTTACGCATCCCATCATACGTTTAGACCCCAAATGGAGGGCTGTAAACCCACAGGAGGTGGAGTGTTGAACATTATCATACACATACACACCTCCAGGCTGGCCAAACAGTATGATACATGGGAGACATCCTGAGTGCAGATAACAGTTGACAAAACACCTACTCAAATCAAAGCTAGTTACAGGCCTCCAACCATGACTATGGACACCCACCACACCTATTGGGACTTGCTGGAATCTGTCAGGATTCAATTGTCTATCCTGCTGCTGGGTGACTTCAAATACCCATCCATAGTGTGCATGACCTATGCCACCTGAACATGAATGCACAGAGATTCCTCGGCTTTGTCAATGGCAATGCAGTGGATCAGCTGGTCAACATTCCTTTGATAGGTGAAAATATCCTTTACCTGGTCCTAACCAACATGACTAGCCACTGTAGCACTCCTACAGTGTCATCCTCCTTGGTAAGATCTGACCACATAGCCATCACTGTTCAGGTCACCATCTCCCCTGCCCCCCCCCCCCACTGTCATGGTCAAACAAAATTAACTTTACATAAATGACTATACATCTCTTCAGAGCAGGTAGAAGTAGCTTTACAGCCAACGTCCCATCAGTTGGCCCACACCACAATACTATGTGGGCACCTACATAGCTGTATGAGCTCAGCAATACCTTACAGGGCAACATCATCTCCCTCAAGGTAGGGTAATCATCAGTGGTGGACAGCAGCAATACACAAATACCATAATAGGTGGAAAAAAATTCCGGGACAGGGCCAAGAAGGAACAGATGCCTTATTGGAAGCAACGTCACCTTTGTCTGCACAAGCAAATAAGGTCATAGGTGAATTACCCTAAGGGTATCTTTGAGTGCAAATTGGACACATCCACCAAGGCCAATCACTAGGCCTTCCACACATGTGTCTGCAATCTCTGAGGCAACACATAAATCTGCTCTGTAGTGGTGGCCAATAATACTACATACAGCATAGATATAGGCAGCTGGTTGCAGGCAGGTGAAGTGTAAACATCACCCCCCTGTCCCCCCATTGGTACACATGTACATGCACAGCACCTGCCCCCCTCTCCTCATCATCAGGAAGCAGTCCCATAATGACCTCTCAAAGGCAACACAGAAGTCTCCATAGGCCTGATACCATCCCTGACTGCATCCTACATGAACACAGGCATGAGCTCTCAGATCCATTACGCACTGTAGTCAACCAAAGCCTGAGCACTGGTGTCATCCCATCTGCACAGAGGACAACCACTGTCATCCCTATATACAAAGGAGAGACAATCCACCGACCAGCCAATCATATGCACATCAACCTAACTAGCCTGCTCTGCAAGGGCATGGAAGGCAATATCAAGGACATTATGAACAGGGACATTGACAACCTCAAAATGCCTGAGCCCACACAGTGTGATATTGTCAAAGAGAGATCAGGCCTGTTATACCTGGTCAACCTTTCTGAAGTGGTCAACAAACATAAGGATGAGGGGAAGATGGTGAACAGTATCTACCTTCACCTAGCCCAATTCTCTCACAATAATCCCTGGGTGGCCAGGATACATACGCCTACACAGCTAGGCATTAACCTGTATGTTAACAGAAGGGTAGCTAACTGGCACAATGATAGTATCCACTCAGTCAAAGTAGTGGAACCCACCTCTAGTAGTAGAGTCTTCCAAAGTGGTGGACTGGTCTGCGGGTCTCTACTATTTGAGATATACGTATCTGAGGTATAGGACAAAAGCAGTGATCTGTGGCTGACCAGGTGTACAGATGGCTGCAAGCTGGCCACTGTCTTATATCCCCCTACTAATGTGAGCATCCTCCAAGAGGCCCTCACCCAATTAATGAGTGGTCCAAGAAGCATTTCCACAAATTGAATGCCAGGAGAGGCATCATTCACCCTGCTGTGACAGATGTCATCCACACTAATTATGGCAGTAATAATGTACTGAGCATGCAAAATCAGGTGTGAGGCAACTTGTGCACCAAGGTTGGTAACAACCTGACAGTTTCCCACCATGTGGGCACCATTGTATGGAAGGCTGTCTACATGGCCTACCTCACAAATATAGGTATGTCATCCAGGAATCAGGAGGCCACAATATCCCTGTACTCAACCCTTATCACATTATCAAGTACAAGTACTCCTTTGGCATGTACCTTGCCAAGCAAATGCAGCAGTTGCAGACACCACAGAGGTTCCTGACCAGGCAAATCCAGGGTCTGTAACACCTACCCAATACAGGTAGGCTGAAAGCCCTGTCCCTGTACTCAGTCTCACATGAGTATGTGTATAGCCCTCATGAAGAAGACAGTGGACAACTGCATGGGAAATGGGTGGGACACCCCTGGGATCCCACGTGTGTCCCAGCTGGACAGGGGACAGGTGCTGGCTTGGAAGGGACATGGGCAAAAGTCTGGAACAGGCTTATGAGGGCATCAGGATCAATAGCCTGGTATCATCTTATGAAGCTATGCACCTAGTACTTTACATGTTTCCTGTATGTATTGCAGACTGTCCTGCAATGTTGTCAGAAATGAATCCCTGTGAGTCTGAATTGTGTAGGTACTGCAGTAATAATGCATAGTCTCCTCCCTTCATTGGTTATCATCACATATTGTTACACCTTGTCATTGTGTGTGTGGTCTGTATAGCAGTAAGTCAGCTCTTACAGTACGTGCATATGCACTTGGTGACACTGTATAGCTCACTCCAATAGCCATACTCTTGGCCACAATTACCATTCTGCTGCTAGGCCCATCTCACAGAATTTGCCACCTTTTGTTGTGGGCCTTACAGTAGCAGTGAAAGAGATGGATTGTGGCAGGCAGAACTACCTTAAGGTCTGCCCTGAAGGGCCCATAGGTGTCACAGCTGTGCCAGACTGTACCGGGTGTGTGTGTGTGTGTGTGTGTGTGTGTGTGTGTGTGTGTGTGTGTGTGTGTGTGTGTGTGTGTGTGTGTGTGTGTGTGTGTCTCAGCAAACATAATACTGCAGGGTATTAATTTATATATGCTGCCTTCCCCTCGCAGGTAAACACAGGGGTTGGTGTCCCTCTCCCTCACAACCTGATGTCAGTGTCTTAGCAGACTTCCATGATGATGGTGGTAATATTGAGGCACAGGTGGAGTTGTTGGTGCCTGAATCTGTGCCATTGTTTGGTATCCCACTTTCATCCACCATGTCCCTGCAGACAGTCAGTATGCCCACACATACCCAGTCCCCAGCAGCCATGGATAATGGACAGGTTAAGGATGGTGGCATAGAACAGGCTAGTGTGTTGAGTATAGCGAGTGTGAGTGTAGACACCAGCCATAAGCAGAGAGCAGATGAGGTCACAAAGGCAGATGGACAGGGGTGCTTGACAGAGGACTGCTGCCCATCAATCCCTTGTCTCAAATGCTACAGCAGGTATCACCAGATGCATGTTATGGCCTGTCATGGAGACACATGCACATACTGACTGCAACACCAGATAGATGCTCAGAGTCATGAATGCAGCACTCCCTGCCATGTGTGATGACCTCCATGGCATTTGTGATGCCATATGTCATCTTGCCAATGTCATCGATAGTGGGGTGAGACATTGTCACTGCTTGACTGTGCAATGTCTGTGCTTCAGCATGTGGTGGGAGTAGGGCATCAGCCAGGTGGATTTAAGTCAGCAACATGATCAGCTATGAGCCCACGTGCCCATGCGCAGTCACAGTCCTGTAGTGGCAGTACCAACAGCACTACCAAAGGGATGGTGCTGTCCACATCACACCGGAGCAGGCCATAGGCAGATTGTCCTGGCCAGTCCCATTGGGGACACGGATCCAGCAGACAGCAGTTACCATCTGGGAGTAGTACTGCATCTGTCCTTGGGCCTGGTGGTGCCAGTAATAATCCTGGAAGAACCAGTTGGTGAACTGTACATTCTGCCATGTATGGTCCATGGCTGTCCAACATAGCCCTGTGTCGGGGATCCACATCACTTGATGGTGTGCAGACAAATACTCATGCATCCCTATCACAGGCTAGTCACCACCAGACATGCACAGCTCCTCTGCACAGCCCAGCTGAACATCACCCCTCCAGACTCTCTCACACACACACACACACACACACAAACACACACACACACACACACACACACACACACACACACGCACACACGCACACACGCACACACACACACACACACACACACACACACACACACACACACACACACACACACACACGATATCAGCCATATGGTCCAGCTTAGGCCTCTGGCAATCCAACACCACACCCTGTGCATGTGATGATACTTGTGACACAACCCTGTTATCCATACCATCGATGCATGGACATGCTCATATGGGTCTAATGCACAGGGTGACTACAGTACAGTGTAGCAATGTCATGCTGTGTAAGGTGATGTCTGCTGGCAATAGCTATGGGTGCACATTAAGGTGTATGTACCTTGTTAGCCATGATGCACTATCGCTGTTAGTACTGCTGACTGACTAAAGTGTTACATACTGTATTATGGTTGTGTTCCAGGTGTCTGTGTGTCTGCAAGCTGTGGGCCTGCTGAAAGTCACAATGATGAGTAATGCAGATTGGAAACACAGTGACCTTTTCATAGCCAAGGTACAGCTGTATATGTACATGTTTACCAGGTGTGTTTACATGCAACAGTGTGTGAGGGGCAATTGTGGCAGACAGTGTGACCTTGCATACATACCTTTGACACAGCCATCTAGCCTTCATACATGTCACCTGGGTGCTCTGTAGGACTGCAGGCTCACACATACAGAGGAGGTTACTTGAGTACTGGCACTAGATCCCTCACAAGCTTAGCCATTACTTTTACTGCAACAGATTCAGCTATCAGCAGCTGTTGCCCCTGCCATTTCTGTCACATCCACTCGACCATCATGCAGTTGATGAGGGTATGTCTGGTACTATGTAAGACAGGTTTGGGGTATGTATTCCTGACACAGGTTAGCCTGTGTTAGTCTAACCTGACAATCACCAGCATGTGTGTCTGCTATCTCATATGCATGTCTGGCCTCTCATGCTGGTAGTGCACACAGAGTCATAGACCTGTACATGGGTCAGCTGCTGAAGTGCTGAGCACAGCCCCTACCTGCACAGTCTTATGAACAATAGCGCTAGATACATAACACAGATAGTGCAGCGGTCTGCCACTACTATTGAAGTGGATGACAATTGCAGGGGTGTACGGACTGCCAATGGTGGATTCAGAAGTCCTTAACATGTTAGAGCTATCTGACACAAACACACACACACACACACACACACACACACACACACACACACACTGATGCATTTGGACATGCATTGAGACACACATGCACATGGAGGTGACACTTAGAGTAGATAACCTACCCATCTATTAATGTACAATACACAGTGATACAACCATTGCACCACAGTGGCTTGGTGTTAGAAGCTGTGTAGCTGTGCTTGTACTGTGGATGACATCTGTATGGGCTGTCACTAGGTTGGCAATGGGGGAGTTCAAAGGGTGGAAGAGGCAAACAACATGGTATAGCCATCACATACACACACTGTAGACAGTCACAGGGGCTGTGCATACAGAAACACATACACAGTTCCCAATAGACATAATAGTACCCTACGCATCCACATATATGCACTATAGTCCTGAGTACACATGACATGCTCCACATAGATTACTGTATATGCCTGGGACATAACACGCAACCTCATACAACAGGTAATCTTATGAATGTCTTCATGGATGGTGGGATAACCCACCAGACAAAGTGACTGGTCTCGTCTACTGCTCCTATACACCTGCACAAGTGATAGAGTGACAGACTTTGTATCAGCATGATGTGTCAGTCAGGTACGATGTCTGATGCTGACATGTGTGTCAGTATGGTAGCCGTGACATATCTGGCAATGATATCACATGAATGCTCATTGTCAGGGGACACAGACCACATATAGTTTGCAAACATGTGGATATCCCATGTACATCTGTACAGATGACTGGTATGGGCTATATAGTGTTACATGGTGCATGTGAGGCAGATGCCATTAACAGGGTCTTTAAGGTAATGTCATGAGTAGGGGGTCAACAGGCCTTAAAATGGTATAACCTACATACACAACAGCTGCAGGGGATACGCTTCACAAACACTACTATAGTTGTCGGTATTGAAATTCGAACCCCTACCTATCTAAGTACTTCCACTATAGTATTATGCAGTTACTGCACATGCCACAGAGCTTAGAAGGCTAATAAGTGTATACAGGTACATCTAAGGTGAATGAAATCAGCAGGCCTTGTAAAGTAGGGGAATGGGGCATGTACTTGGTGGTACATGCCTCAAAATGGTATAACCCACACCCCCAGAGGATATGATTCTCACCCAAACACACAGGGATGATGTGAGTCCTACACACACACACACACACACACACACACACACACACACACACACACACACACACACACATAGTATCACATTTGCCAGTAATTGAGTTTAGAACCCCTACTTATGTAGTTATGTGAACTACAGTTTTACATAGTTATCACACTCGTCACCGAGCTTATAGGATTTCACACTGTCGCAAGGTATGTCTAAAGTGATTACATCAAGAGCCCTTGTAAAGTATGGCAATGGGAAATGTACTGGGTGGGAAGGGCATCAAAATACATTACCCTACAAACATACACACTTACAAATTATTTTACATACACTTACACACACACACACACACACACACACACACACACACACACACACACACACACACACACACACACACACACACACACACACACACATATTTGCCAGACCTGAGAATAGAACCCCTGCCTATCTAGTTATTTGTGCTATACTGTTACATAGTTATTGCATGCACCACGTAGCCTATAGGGCTGAGGCACTGCAAAATTACTTCTAAGGGAAATGAGATCAACAGGACTGCTAAAGTGGGGCACTGGGAAGTGTACTGTGTGGAAATGGCCTAAAAATGTTTCATCTACAAACAAA
The DNA here is from genome assembly GCF_019279795.1 of Protopterus annectens. NCBI lineage: Eukaryota > Metazoa > Chordata > Ceratodontiformes > Protopteridae > Protopterus > Protopterus annectens. Next base: position 249,495,239 of record NC_056737.1, read on the forward strand.
CCCACACTCTTGCTTACATTTGCTAGGACTGAGATTTGAGCCCCTACCTATCTAATTATTTGTACTACAGTGTTACGCAGTTACCGCACATGCTACAGAGCTTATTGGGCTGATGGGTGTACAATGGTATTTCTAATGTAAATGACAGCAGCAGATCTTGTAAAGTAGGGTAATGGGAAGTGTACTGAGTGGGAACAGCCTCCTATAACTTAGACCTACAGACACACACACACACACACACACACACACACACACACACACACACACACACACACACACACACACACACACACACACACACACACACACACACACACACACACACACACACACACACACACACACACACACAGGTGATGTGATATTATAACCTCCACCTCAGTGCTATTACACAATGGAGCTCGCCTTCATGCTGGCATGTGCGATTGGTTACAACAGGTATGCCACTGTCCACAGCAGGACATCACTCTATGCCTTTCAGGGTATCAGTGTGTGTGACTCACTCTGTGTGCATCCCCATGTCTCTCTCTCTATTGCTGTCTGCCTCTCTCTTCCCACATCTATGTGTGTGTATGCTTGACATATTATTATCTGTTGCCCATGTATATGTCTGTGTATCACACGCAACAGATGCAGATATATCACATATGGGACACCTACAGCTAGCTGGGGGTAATCCTGCCTGATGGGTGTGTGTAGGGACAATTAAAGTGCACATAACTGTCTACATGCAAAGATATATATGGACAATACAGTTATATAGTCCGATGTGGGTTCCAACATGGCCTGTGATTCTCTAAGTGTATGAGCATGCCCAGTGTGACATTCTATAGTGAGAGTGGGACTCCATTCCAGAGATAGGTGTACTACAGTCCAGGGTTTTGTGTGCTACAGCCATACCTTTCAAAAGTAAACAGGACTTTCATAGAGGTACTGGGTTTTCTTTAGCAGAAATTTTCTGACATATCTGAAGTCTTACACTGCAATGGATTGTGTCATTACCTAGTGACAGACAACCTGAGATTATCACAGTGCTTTACCAGAGAGAGATACAAGATGCATGATACACAGACCAATATTATGAGCCTGACTATATACATTCCTGCCCAAAAAAGCCCAGCTGAGAGGTGTGGCTACAGCTGGTTGACTGATGAAGCTGTGTAAACAGGCCAGCAACTTGGTGATATATTGGCTGGGGATCTCATGCTTGTGTGGTATTCTTCTTACCTAAAAAGTCATTTCCTGGTGTGGCCATATCTCTCAACTGTACATATTTTGGCAGAATGTCCATTTGGTTGTCTAGAGGTTTCATCCAGTCTACATAAACTTGTGTTTTTATGGCAAGTTATTTGCATATAATTGAAGATTGACATTACAAAATAATGACAGACATTAGTGTTTCAGACTTCATAAACTTCAGACAATTCCTGCTAATGCAAAACCCCTTATCATTTCTCAACTTGTAAGGGCAATATTTACAGCATGTGCCTATCATTATGCCTTTGTCTCAATTTTATTTATGACTTTGTCCAGATGTCTTGCAGCCAGAGGTTGGGAGGTATGAGTGTGGGTACAGAGTGCATTCTACTGTGCAGAAATGTACATTACATGTGCAGTATTTCCAGGTATGTCAGTGGCAGAGCAGTACAGAGTAATGTGGTGAACCACTGACAGTTGTGAATAGGTTGATAGGTTGCTATGATGTTAGTAGGGTATTGGCCCTGAAGCCCTTATAACCCACGCAGACAAGAGTGTATCCCATGTTACAATATGTCAGCACATAGAGCCTGTGTCCAGAAGGGACACAGGTGAGATCACAGGACTGTATTTTGTGTTTCTCATGCAGTTATACAGGGAGCACATCACTAGGGGTATTGAGGCACTTGGCTTGCTGTTGACAGGGAGTGTATTCCATGGATGGGGTAGTGTGTGGTACACGTATCTGTCATGCCAACAAGCCATACTGATATCACAGCCCAGGTTGATGCTGCACCTACAGGTTGATGGAGTGAGCCTTGCATTCCAGATGTGCAACAGTCCCATCAAAGCAGGGTCTGGTTTGCTTTGTATGCCAGACAGGGTCATCTCAGCAGAGTCTGTATGGAACAGGGTAGAGGGATAGTGCTGTTAGCCTATCTTTGTAGGGTAGGTGTTTGGGGTTTGGGGTAAAGCCTTAGTGTTTGCAAGACCCCAGTGTGCGGAGTATATATGGTCTGTGGTGTATAGATTTGTAAAGTTTTCATGTGATTTTGCTTCTGAGGTGTCCATTGTTTGGGTTTTGTTTTGTTGCAGACCTCCACTTACATGAGTGTGTGCTGTGTATTCGCAGGTGATGTTTACTGACTACTTACACTGCATGGCACCTATGTTACTGCACAATCTGTTCTGGTGTGCACATTCTCCATTTGTCTGGCCAGTGGTTCCCCTTTCCCTTATGTATGTCTCTATGTCCTTCTGTAGTCCAGTCACAGACTTTGGCCACAGTGGCTGCTGTTATGTATTTGTATTTCTGATGTGGGTGGGGTACATGTCATTACATCACACACAGGGTCGTGGACTTCACACCTCTGAGTGTACCTATTCAGCAGGTTGTCCATCATTGCACCACTCCATTTGCTGTGGTCCTTAGACGGTTTGTGTTGCTATATGTTTTTATGAGGCTACATGTGGGCCTAGCTGTCATACCATCACAGAATGACATCTGCACAGGCCCAAATATGACAGTCAGTCAAAGGCCCACACATGGGGACAGGGTGCTAATACTGTTCTGCCAATCATAGACAGTTGGGATACTGGTTTGGTAATTGCTTGTTTGCTTTTATGGGTTTGATGTCTGCTTCCCCACTGTCTGCCATTGCTGTTTTGACATGACCCTTTCTTGTTTTGCAAATACCTGGCAGGCAAAAGCAATGTAAGGCAAGAATGATAGATATACAAGGCATACTTATGCACCTTCTGTGACAACTTGTGTCTTTCCAGGGGTATGGCTATTGGCCAGTGACATGTTGTCAGTGCTGACACAGAAAAGTGGCAGCCTTTTATACACTGGCAGTACACTGACCTTCAGGTACCTGCTGTACTACTAGGCATCATACCTGTCAACTTCTGAGAGCCAGACATCTAGACAAAGCCATAAGTGATTGGGAAACAGAGGCCTAAATATAGGGACCATTTTTAACTATTGGCCTTACAAACTTAGAAAGGTGATCCAATAACAGGTTTTGCATTAGCATGCATGTTTCTATAGAGTATGAAGTCTGACTCTACAATCTGTCATTATTTTCTGACCTTAGTCTTGCATGATTTTCCAATGAATTGCCAGACAACCACTATTTCATGTTATACAGACCACACTTATAATGCAAACCTCTGGACATTCTGCAATAGGTCTGAACAGTTGAGAGGTATGGTAGGCACTGTGTAGGTTACTCCAAGCTGTGTACTGTCCATATGTGTGGCCCCCTGTCCATGACCTGTACAGCTTTCCTGCATTAACAGACATTGACATTTGGACAGTGTATACTTCTCCTACCGTAGGTGTAGCTGACATGCAGAATACTTGGCACTGCAGTTCTTGGAACATGGCCCTCAAAGACAGCACTGCACCTAGGCCACTAAAAACACAACAGCCGGGAGTAAGTGCTGGCCACATCCTGACAGTGTTAACCACACATATACATAGCTCATTGACCCCTGCATATTGTGGATATGCAACAAGTTATCATGTTGATTGGGACAGCCCTGGCAATGTGTGCTCTGCTGCTATTTTCCTACAAACATACATGTTACTGCATTTCTATGAGAATATGGGTGTGAGGGACACACCTGTCAACTGTACACATTTGCACAGACTGTGCTGATATTTGCTTTACATTTTGGTTCCATTTAGTATAGTATTGTGCCCTGTCTTGGAGACTAGATGCATATCACTAAAGACCACAGGTCAGATTGTAATGGCATACATTTGAATTTCAGACTTTTTACCTTTCAGAGCCATAATGCAACTGCAAGACCCGCTGTGCTATCACTATGTAAGTCTGTAGGGGGGTATTCATCATTGTTGCCACCTGTGGGCCTTTGCCAGACATTTCTGTATGGTTTTCTACACCTGACTTGATGGGTGAGGCTGAAGGGTGAGTATGGGACTCCCACACTGAAATCCATGCCTGTGACCTATGACCCCCCAGTTAGTTGCCCCCCCCACATATACCATAGTGGGATTTGTCACCTTGGCTACTACTGCATAGTGTGGGGAGGCCAGTATTGGGCAAACATTTCCTGGTGCCTCACATAGCTATCAGTTGTCTGCTGATATCCCAGTAGGCCACCCCATTCCCTTGCATGCATGCAGCAATACCATAGATATACTACCATAACATACTAATCCATTCATTTATTGTTAAGAAGACTGACTTACCTTGTGCCTGCAGCAATTCTGAGGATGGTGCTTGAGGGCTGCCTATGCCATATGCATGCAGTACACTGCCTATACATGGTAAGGTACAGGTAGTGTGAAGTGTGTGGCATCCATTTTGCTGTGTATGCAAGTCAGAGAGAGAGTCAGTCACTGGGTCCCTACAGTGTCAGTGTGTGTGCTATACATTGCCTCTTTCCCAAGGTTCATAGGTTCATAGGTTCATGGGTTGGTACTAGGCTATCAGCCCTAGGACCTATACAAGCCTAGCCATAACAATTCCCTGGCTATTTCTTCCCACACTATTTACTTCCCTGGACCCATGTTTAGCAGGATGACTGACGTGCCAGAGCATACTGAGCACAACTCAATCTGCCTACAGGAGCTGGCTCAGGGGGTTCCTCCTCCTAGTCCCTCTGTTCCTGTGGGGACCTTGGCAATGGTGGAGGGCTGTGTGGCCCTTGCCCATGCTGTTCCTGCTGCAGCTGTTTCCACAGGATCATATTGTGTAGCATGGCACATACTATGAACATGTGTGCACATGTGGCTGGAGAGTACTGCAGGGCTCCACCACATATGTCAAGGTAGCGGAACCATGACTTGAGCATCTCAAACACATGCTCTGCAATGATCCTGGTTTGTGTGTGCCTCATTATGTCATTTTTAAGTGGGTGTGTGTGCATTTCTGATATGAAATTGTAATACAGGTCTACTGTGTATTTGTGTGAAACAAATTTGAAATATGTTTCTTTGGTCATTAAGTTTGTTATTAATTCTTTGACACAGACATCTGAGAAAGATGTAGTCAGCAATATAGCTATAATTATTTGGTGTGGGGGATGTCTCTGGATAAAAATGACTGACCCTGCTGAACTGATAAAGTTAAAATGCCATTAATCTGTCCTTGCAGGAATACTGTGTATTTGTGAAAAGCAAATTGGAATACTTTACTGTGGCCATTTTCACCACTCTCAGACTTGTAATGTGTAGCTAGACAATAATGTGGTTGAAACTGATGAGTATGTATATCAGAGGATTATAATGACAGCAGTCTGAGTGACTTTTTATGGATGAAATATTCTGAAGTTGGTATTTTTCTCAGAGTTGCCTAACATGTTTTGTTTCACTGCTCACTGGAAATATGTTAAAATTACAAACTTAAAACACACTCTATCAATTGTAACTGTATTGAACAAGATGTATGATTTAAAATATCAAAACTGTTCAGCAGGTATCACTCTCCCTTTTGATGATGGTGGACATTAAGGTAATGGGTTCTATTTCCATGTCATGTGACTGGTTTTCTGACACTACTTTGAAGTGTTGGGGGAGTGCCCTTCTCCTAAATGTGTCATCATTCCAATAAGATTTTAAATCAAGGTCAAATCTACTTTAGCTGGTGGTTGCTTAGGTGGGAGTAAAAGATCCCATGGTACCCATCAAGCTTAGGTGGATGTAAAATATCCTATGGCACCTATCAAAAAATTAGGGAAGTTTCTCAATGCCCTAAACAAATTTCCTCCAGCAGCATAGATACTACCTCAGGTCTCCCCTGAAAAGGCGTCATTAGCCTAGCAGGACTAACTCAGTTAACAAAGGATAAATAAAATAACCTCAATCAACAATTATAAAAATAAAAAACACATGCCTGTATGCATGGTTCTAAAATGTGTGCAGGGTTCCCCATAGTTTGAAAATGGTCCAATGCAAAAAGTGGACTTAATCTGTTGCCATCCAACTGGATTTTATTTTGCACAAGATTTTCTGTACATTGGTATCTATATAATGCTTAAATGATAGAGTGGGGCAAGCTACCATCCATGAAAATTTTGAAATGTGATATGACCTATTGCAGAACTGAAGGAATCCTATAGATTAAGGAGGTGTAAACATTAAGCCATTATCAGGTAAAAAAGGCATGGTAGCAGTTTTTTCATTATTGATTGAGAGCTTTCTGACAAATTCTCAGCTCCAAATGTGCAAAAAGTCTCTCTGCAGAATAGATTGATCCAGTTCACTTTTCCTGTATGATGACACAGGAACTGAAATTTAAATTTAAAAACCCACCCTGTGTTGTAGGGCTAGCAGCAGATGAACTGAGGGGGGTCAGTCATCTAGGTCAACAAAAAGTGATCTAAGAGTCAAATTCTTTATTCATCAAAAGTCTTTTACACTGCACTATATAAGAAAGTTATGGTCATTTGCAGACACATTGATTTTCATGTTAAAAAATAAATCACATAAAGTGATAAATACACTTGCATGTGTGCCTTCACCACATGCACATACCTACACACACAGTAACACTTACACAAAGACACATGTGCATACACATACAGATTACATTCTCACACAGAAATATACATACACAAACACAGGCATGCATTTATAAGCAAATGTGCACACACACGCACACACACACACACACACACACACACACACACACACACACACACACACACACACACACACACACACCATTTTTCTGTAATTAGTAAGATTTGTCTTTTGACCTGTAGTAAATTGCTGGCTGGCATTTTTCCTGCCATTCCCAGTGGTTGTCTTCAGGTTTCTCTTCATAACAATATAAACCGCTATGAAAAGATTATCTATGACTCATCTCCTCTCACATGACCTCATAATCAAAGGCTAGCATCTCTCTTTGCATAATGTTTCCTCTAATCTGCAGACCATTTCATCTGTTTTCTTTAAGTCATGACTCCAACCATTTATCAATAAGCAACCACTACAAGCCATAATCTTGCTAATGTCACACTGAATTATTATCCACTGGAACAACAACACTGTTGTTTCCCCACTGTGCAAGGAAGATGTATACAACAAAGATTCCTTCTTGCTTTAAGATTTGTTTGTTAATTATTTTGTATGATGCTCTGAACATTAGACAGGTAAAGATATGTATACGCTAGTACCTTAGTGTACTGCTGGATTCATAGCTTTTCTTCTGATACTCTGACAGTAGTATAGCTTGCTACTGTATTTTCTATATGACATAAAATGGTGAACCAAAATATAGCTCAATGACTGAGAAGCGCAATTTGGTGAACATACCCTATATGAAAAACATATATGTTAATTCCTTGCAACAATTTAGCCAGGACCTGTTATCTATCTGTCAAACTCCTTAATTGACTCTTACTCAAATGCTAAAAGTAGGTGACAGATACTCATGACACATTTAGATTTAATATGTCCAACTCAGAATGTAGATTTACATTTAAAAATAACACTGCTGCCATAGCATCAGTGAGCACATCTAGAACATTATTGAAAGTAATGAAGAAATTGTCTGGTTTGTTTTGCATCATCTTACCTTTTAGGTTGCAACTGTCATAATCATTTTCAATGTTTACACAAATCTATGCCACTCCATCTGTGACAATGGTGAGATACAGGTGTAAACTATTTAAATTCATTTTGTTTCAAAAATGTTTTGGATTTTTCTGAAATATTATAGTGTCCATTCTCAGTAAAAGTCTGTTCAAGTTATTTCTTACAAATATTATTCTTAATACTGATTTTGTCTTTTCAGAGGCTGCAGAATCTATACAGATCACTGCAGCTCACTCTCTGTGTACATGTTCAATAAAATTAGAAAAATCAAGTTCACAAAATCAATATGAATACCTTACCATGAAGTGAATGCCACTCATAGAAATGCAGAGGTACAGATAACAGTGCACTTGTAACCATTTAGTACCCATAGCAGTTTTCAGTCCAGTTCGATGACAGAAATATTGTATTAACTGCATTATGATGTAGAAATAACTACTATAATAGTATTTACAAATGGTGTTAGTAAAAAGAACTTGCCTTTGCTTTAGTAATAGCTAATGGTGTTTTAAACTCAGCTAACTGTGAAACTGTAAACCTACCTGTAGGTAACTTTCACATATAGAAGGGAATTTAAGAAAACAATGGATAACAGTCATGGACTCAGTATAATTAGAGGCTTATACTACTAGGAGGGCTGAGTTAATGGACTGGAAGTTTCCTCATTATTTCAATAAACATGTCTTAGAAAAATATATTCCTCTAATACCTAGCAATAGTAGTATCTGTTTGTGAGAAATGAAAATGCTAGTGGCAGGTAGCACACTTGCCTTTGGTGATTGAAATCAAGAAATTGTGGGTTCTAATCCCACTCCAGGTGATTGAATTGTTGACACTATAGTGCAGCATTAGGGAGTGTGGTGTACTCCTAGATGTGTGGTCCTTCGGATTAAACTGAGGTCCCATTTGCTTGAGTTGGTGGTATCTCAGGTGGATATAAAAGATCCCACACCACCTATTGAAAAGAATAGGTGAAGTCCTGGCCATATTTCCCCTAGTAATAAAAATACCACCTGGAAGAAGGCATGTGGACATTAATGTCAAGAAAAATGTGAACAAATGTGACAAGGTGATCAACAAGCCAGTATACATGGTATGGTCAGTGTCATGATTAAAAAAGAGCTTATTCTAAGAAATGGTTATATAAAAGATGTACATGGTTAGATATAGAGGATATCCACTTTTTTAGAAAGAAGACCATGTCCGAAATTCCATAGTTCCTCATATTTTTTGCTGTATATATCTATCTATATATATATATATATATATATATATATATATATATATATATATATATATATATATGGGTCTACCTGACATGGTCAACAAGCCATTTGATCGACTTTTATTTGGTCAACAATTCATTTGGTCAACAAGCAGTTTTCGCCCCCCACACCCCCCCTAACTATATATAACAACTCCAGGGTTGCACAACATTGGGGAGGGGGGCAAATCTGCCTGTCGACCAAATGAATTGTCGACCAAATAAAAGTCGATCAAATGGCTTGTCGACCATGTCAGGTAGACCCATAAATATATATATATATATATATATATATATATATATATATATATATATATATATATATATATATCAGTGCAGATTAAAATTTCAGGCTCTGAGGTTCTCAAAATGTTGCTGTGTTGAATATAAAAGTGGCTTGTGCAACAATATTTGATGGAAGCTATAACCACAGGAAATATTGGGCAAATGGGGTGCCAATCTGTATAAGAAACACAAAATCATCTAGTTATGTACAGAATATTCTAGTACCGATATTGCAAAGTAAAGGAGGCCATATGGTAGAAGACATATGATGTGTTTTGTAGTCAGAAGATACAATGAATGATTTGATGGCAAAAGTTAATGATTTTCCATAAAGCAATAATTATCAGGGTCAGAAAACATTAGTTTGTATGAAAACACGTGGAGGTTAGATTTCACCCTTCTAATCAAGTTATACCAGCACTCATGAATTCAGTAGGACCCACATCCCAAAAAGGCTTACTGTTAATGTATGGCATGCTGTTATACTAGCTTTAGGTCTGTAGTGTTTTTTTCTGCATGCTAGGTTCTGTGACTGTGATATGTTTATTAATGCAATGAAAATTGTGCTACATATGTTGAAAGAGATGAATTGGGAATGTAAGGTGATGGAATTTGAAAAAAGTAAAGAAAGTAAATTAAAGTGGAAGGGCATGAGGAGAGGAAGGAGAATACAATTTGTGAAGGACGATTAATGTGTTTAGGATCTTTTTAAGGAAAGAGGATTGCAGGCAGCTAAATCTGAAATTTATTTTGACCAATGTGATAAATATGCCGAAGAACTGAAATGGTTAGGTGATATCTGAGAACAAATTAGTTTATATAATTAAGTTACTTTTATTTCTATAATGCCAAAAAACTTGAAAATAATAATAGGTTCATAGGTGTGTACTAGGCTAATGGCCCTGGAGCCTTTACAATACTAGCTCATAGGATTACCCTGGCATCGTGCCACCCGACCTTAGTTCCTAGTGCGTCTGTTGAGTAGAGCCAATGGCGTGATCCCCGGGGTGAATTTTCTATTTCCCATCCACTCATCAAGATTTCTCTTGAAGAAGGCCAGTGATGTGCTCTGCTTGACATGTATGGGAAGTCTATTCCATAGCATGGGCAGTCTCTGGGTTATGAACCTGCCCCTCCAGAATGTTCTGTGGATTGTGGTAATGAGGTTGAGGTCTCTGGAGCATGTGGTGCAGAGGGATTGGGATTTCTTTAGATGTAGCATTTTGAACAGAGCTAGGTCAGACATGGCTTTGTAAGTCAAGCAGAGATCGCCTCTAAGTAGGCGATATGAGACAGAGAATAGTTGGAGTTTTGTGAGTCTGTCCATATAGGACAAGTGTTTAGGGCCTAGGATCCTCTTTGTGAGGTACATTTGCGGCCTCTCCAGTTGTTGCAGGTGTCTAGTGAGGTACATGCCAAATGGGGCATTGTACTCGATGATTGGCCTAATGAGGGAAGAGTAGAGGGAGACAATGACCTCCTTCTTCCTGGATGCAAAACCCTTAGTAATGAGATGTGCCACATAGAAAGACTTTCTAACCACAATGGCAACATGGTGGTCAAAAGTGAGGTTGCTGTCAACCTGTGTTCCCAGATCTCTTATAACGCCTTCTGTGTTCAGTGGACTACCATCAATGTAGTAATTCAAGGGAACTGGGTTTTTCCCAAGGGGGATGATGACACATTTTTTGGCATTGAGCTTAAGGCCATGGTTCTGATACCAGTCGTTGGTGTCATTGAGGCCTTTCTGTAGGATGTCAACATCACTTGGGGAGTTAATAATAGCTCCCAACTTGCAATTGTCTGTGAACTTTGTCAGCCAGGGTCCATTTGTGTTGTTCTGGACTTCAGAGAAGTAGATACCAAACAGGAGAGGACCCAGGACCAAATCCTGTGGGACTCCACTTGTGAATGGTCATCAGTCTGACTTGAAGTCAGCTACTTTCACACTGTGGGTACTATCTGTGAGCCAGTTTGTAACCACCTAGTGATATAGGGGTTGATGCCTAGCTTAGTGAGTTTTTCTATGATTCCTGAGTAGGGAATGGTATCAAAGGCCTTGGCCAGATCAAGGTAGGCTGTATGAACCACCTTGCCTTCATCCACAGCTCTGGTGACTGACTCATAGAAGTCAACCAAGTTGAGCAGGCATGATCTACCCGTCATAAAACTAGACTGTGTAGGATCCAGAGTTTGGAGATTCCCTATATCCTTGTTTATTAGCTCCATGATGATGCGTTCCATAGCTTTGCATATCAGACTCATCAGGCTAATTGGGTGATAATTCCCGGGGTCTGCAGTCGCTCCTCCTTTGTGGAGAGGGATGACTGCAGCAGTGTGCCATTTGGTAGGGACAAAGTCTGAGGTGAGGCTGTGACTGAACAGGGCACACAGGGGAGGTGCCAGTTCACTCTGTAGTTCATGTAGAACACAGACAGAGATATTGTCAGGTCTCATAGAAGCTGTATTCTTGGCCTTGGACAGTGCTGTTTTAACCTTTTCAGCAGTAATACTGAGGGCCTGGCTATGTGTCCTTTGGGGGGAGAGAGGGGTAAAGTTAGCACTGAATCTGTTGGCCAGTATATTGGCAATATCTGTTGGCTAGGTATAGGATGAACCATTGTGCAATAGCTCAGAGCAAATCTGGGTATTGCCGTGGAGATTCTTTACATAACTATAGAAGGCCTTGTGGTTGTCTTTACTATCTGCTGCAATTCTGTTTTTATAGCTAGCTTTAGAGGATGTGATGAGGGATCTCAGCTTTTTGTTGAAACTGATAAGGGAGTTTTTCCAGTCTTGGGAATTCACCTTATTCCGCATCAGTTTCCTCCATCTGTTGTAGAGTTTGTTTATGGCAGGGGAACACCAGATTGGCTTCCTTTTTTTGAGGAGAGCGTCTTAGTTCTATTGGGTATGGCGAGAGTCATGCATTTGTGTATGTGTTTGTACAGTGCACTGGTGAATGATTCTACGGTCCTGCAACTATTCTCCATTTACATGGGTGCCATGAAGTTAGCCACCTCTGTTTTTAGGAGCCCAAAGTTAGCTTTGGAGAAGTTTTTCATGGTGATTACCTTTGTGGGGGGGAGGGGGTGTGGATTTCCAAGGTGATTAGTTTGTAGTTAGATCTAACCAGGGAGGAGTTGACTATTGGTGTAGAGCAAACGTCGTTCATGTTAGTAATGACCAGGTCAAGGATGTTGGTACCTTTAGTGGGGGTAAGAATGAGCTGGTTCAGAGCATTGGAATTAATGAATTCCAGAAAGCATTGGGCAAGTTTATTGATACATGAGTAGTTTTCCTAGTTAATGGAGGGGTAGTTAAAGTCAGCCAGTATAAGAGTGTTAGGTTGGACCCTATAATTCTCCAGGGTGCTTAGGAACGTGGAGTGTGAGTTTTGGGACATGGTTGGGGACCTATAGCAGGCCATGACCTGAATCACTGTCTTACCCAATGTTAGCTGCACCTGAAGTATCTCAGATGCGTTATGTTGGGATACAAGTCTGGAGGTGTGCACATCCTTTATGAATATGGAAACACCACCGCCTTTGAAGCTTTGGTCCAAGTTCTGGTGCTGAAAGGTGTGCAATGAGTTATAGCCTGGTAGTGCAGGGGTGCTTTCTGCTGCCTTGAACCAGGTCTCTGTTACAGCACAGATGTCAATGTTCTCCATTTTAAGGAGTGCTTCGAGTGAGTGCATTTTGAAATTTAGACTTCTAGCGTTGAGCAGCATGGCTCTCAGATTGCATTTGTTTGTAGCTGTTATGGTGGTAATTTGGTCTTTGGAACACTGTCTAAAAAAGGCACTATAGGGGTGGCAAGAGCCTTGGCCAGTATCTGGAAGCTCAGGCATGACAGATGCAGGCAATCGCTGGCAAAGCATCGAGGTCTGTCAATTATGTCATCCCAGGCAGAGAGATACTGGATCCCCTTAGAATGACACCAGAAACTTAGCCAATTGTTGAAATCAATCATTTTCTGCTTGTACTGTGGTATCATTCTGGGTGATGGTAGGATGCTGCTCAGAGCTAAGGTCATACCTGCCTGGGCCACATAATCCAAGAGCTCCTCCATGTCTCTTTTCATGTGGTCCAGGGAGATACGTCTCAGGTCATTAACACCCACATGTACAATGACAGAGTCATATTTGTACCTGTTGTTGAGGGACCTGAGTGCATGCGTTATGCGGTGGATCCTGGCAGCTGACAGGCAGGTGACTGTTACTTTCTTCTTATTCAGCCTAGTGAGTGGAACATCAGTGTGCCTCACTATCGAGTAACCTATGACTTGTGTGTTGGACATGCTGTTTTGCCTTAGGGGCTTTGTTTGAGTGGCGCACTCTTTAGGAGAGTTATGTGTCTCGTGATTAGTGTTGTATTGTGGTGGTCGGGTGCGTTTCTGCCTTGGAGGTCTCTGCTGTTTGGGTAGATTTTAATTGAGAGCCTCCATGAAGGTGGGTGAGTGGTTTGTGTTTTTATCTGAAGGCAGTGCTGGTGTGTGTTCTGGAGGGCTATGTGTTCCATGTGATGTGGTGCAAGTGTTGACCTTCTTCTCTTGACCAACTGTTGCGGTCTTGGCTGGAGAGTGCTTGGCTTCCAATTTGGATATATAAGTGCATCTCTCATAAGTCTAAGTGTTGGGAGGTAAGAGGAGAGGGTTATCAGTGTATATGAAGCAGTTGCTACATTGCCTCAGGATGCCCAAGTTCACCAGGTTAATAGGAGAAAGCACAGGGAACTGACCTTTAGACATGCTTGGAGGGGTGGGCATTAATAAATACTGGAGCTGTTTCCTTGTAGAACATTTAGTGCTGGTAGCACTTTTGTGTACTACAATAATTGCTACAAAAAGTCTGGTAAAGTGCTAAACTAATTAGTTAGTAAAAGTGCAGGAGAGGAGAGAACTAGCAGATCTTAGGGAAAAACTGAAGAGCGGACTTTGGCACCACTCAGACACTTACAAACCATCCTGGATACAGCAAATCTGTATCTGGACTAGATTAGTTACAGGAAAGGTGGGAAACAAGCGCAGATGTGGACATTTAAACCAGGAAGTTGAAAGAGATGGAAAAAACTGCCCAAACAACCAATAAGCTACAATTTCTGGGCCGGAAACCAGTCCTCCTGTGGTAGATAGGCTACCTAGTGCTTACCACTCCCACTGATAAGCTAGAAGGCTTCCCTCCAACACAGAAAGGATTGGGAGGCTCAGAAGCTTACCAACAGTCCTGGATACAGCAAATCTGTATCTGGATTAGACTAGTTACAGGAAAGGCAGGAAACAAGCACAAACATGGGCTTTTAAACCAGACAGTAGAAAGAGATGGAAAAGCTGCTCAAATGGTCAATAAACTACAATTTCTGGGCCAAAAACCATTCCTCTTGTGCTAGATAGGCTACCTAGTGCTTACCACTTCCACTGATAAGCTAGAAGGCTTCCCTCCAAGACAGAAAGGCTTGGGGGGCTCAGAAGCCCACTAACAGTCCTGGATACAGCAAATCTGTATCTGGACTAGACTAGTTACAGGAAAGGTAACAAACAAGCGCAAATGCGGGCTTTTAAACCGGAAAGTTGAAAGAGATGGAAAAACTGCTCAAACGGCCAATAAACTACAATTTCTGGGCCAGAAACCACTACTCCTGTGGTAGATAGGCTACCAAGTGTTACCACTCCCGCTGATAAGCTAGAAGGCTTCCCTCTAACACAAAAAGGCTTTGGGGGCTCAGAAGCTTACCAACAGTCCTGGATACAGCAAATCTGTATCTGGACTAGACTAGTTACAGGAAAGGCAAGAAACAAGCTTAGATTTTTTTTTTCAGAAAGCAGCTAAAACAACACTAAAAACAATGTAAGTGCATTGCAAGCTGGCACACTTGAGTGTGTAGCAGTATTAAAGCAAATACAGCTTAAATAAATGCAATTTATTTGAAATGTATTCTGAACTAAATTCACTTGTTGTATTATTCAACTCTGAACAGTTCAGAAGTGCCAAAAATATACTTATCAGCTGAGAAGCGCACTCATTACTCAGAACGCAAGGAGATTTTTTTTTTTTTGGTAAAGTGCAAGGGGAGGAAGGAGGAGCAGAAGATAATTCAAGGTTAAGAACCTAAATGGGTTGGCCTTCTCAAATGTTCTCTCTGTATTAGGTAGAATGAACACTAGACTGGGAAGAGTGTCCCAGATCAAATTTACAGTAGGGGTGGTCAACTGCAAAGCCACCAACTATAACGAACACCACAGGAGTAGGGTGGGTGGAAGGGAGAAAACCAGTTTCAGAAGAGATCAGAAACAAAAAACAATGCCAGCAAATATATAAAATAACTCAGTTAGCAAATATATAAAGTAATTCAATCAGGCAGAAAATGAAGACAATGCAGAACTCTGAAAAGTTAAAGTGGCAAGAATTCTACTTATCAGCGATTATATTTCCAGATTGTTTGAGGGCACTCTTCAGTCAGAACACAAGGAGTTTCTAACAGTGTATGCAGGAATTTACAAATAGGGCTATTTTAAATCAGCAAGCCTTGAAGCAATCAAATAACAAAAAAGCTGTTAGACCAGTTTTATAAACTTTAACACTACCACAGAAATGGGGTGGGGGGGCAATTACAGAAGAGATCAGAAAGAAAAAAAACAATGCCAGCAAATATATATAAAATAATTCAGTCAGCAAATATATAAAATAATTCAATCTGGTAAAAAATTAAGACAATGCAGAACTCTGAAAAGTTAAAGTGCCAAGAATTCTACTTATCAGCGATTATATTTCCAGATTGTTTGAGCGCACTCTTCAGTCAGAACACGAGGAGTTTCTAATAATAGTAATAATAATAATAATAATAATAATAATAATAATTACACTGTTTCAGGAATGAAACATTAAAACCAAAAGGAAAAGAATGAACTTCATACAGTACACATTTTATCAGATTAAGAAGAAATGTATGCAACAACTCACATTTGTACATGGCAGAGAAAATGAATTAATGAGCAAAGAATCTTCTTTTCCAAATAAGATTAATTAATACATTTTTATTTAGGCCAAGTGGCTAATAACCATTCAAAACTGTGATCCAGTTATATTCAATTCAATTAAATTAGTTGTATCGCCATATAGCGTATCATTAAAAACATCACGCAGGACCTTAAATGTAAACTTTGGTGATTCAGCATTACCCTTTCAGTGTTTATATAATGCATTATTCATACCAGTATGCCTTATTTCTGAAATATAATCAAGTATTCTCTCTGCATATTCTCTTGTCCTGTCAGTACAAAAACATTCACAACCTTCACATGTAGTAACACAGACAACATGAGTATTGTTCCAATCAGCATAATTACAACAATGGATGTTCTTAGTGATACAGCTGAGAAAATAATCTGCACCCCTTATATATCAGATTTTAAAAAAGGACTGAGACATTCCAGACCTCTCCTCATTATGTATTCTTAAATACTTCCCTCTGTGTTGTTTGCAACATAACTGCTGTTTAAGGTTAGGTGTATGTTTAAATATAAACATAGGTTTACATCTGAGTATTTTGACACCCATGAGGATGCCTTCAAAATTCTCCACTAATTATTAACTGTAAAAAGACTATCCTAAATTCATAACTGAGAGTAATAGAAAATCATGTATGTGAGCTATTCTGTACACAGTGAGTATACAGAAACACCTGACATCTATGTAAATAAGATTTAACTCTCATGTGCCTAGTCTGCATAAAATCCATGGAAAAGCTATATGTCTTAATAACAAAAACATCACTTTTAATGAATTAGCAATGAAAATGATCTGCTTTATCATTAAAATCACCTTCATTTGTAGTCACCCTAGATGACATAAACATTTGTAATTTAACCATCTTTGGATATATATGGAGAATGTATGCTGGTAAAACACAAATATGTATTAAACATCACCTGTTTAGTATACAAACATGCACCCAAGAAGACATCTTAAAAAATCATTATGTGCACAGAGTTGCCCCTTCATCATCTTAGTCGTGTGTTTACTCTCACCCTGCCATTGCCCCTAACCCCAGCCCTACACATTACCTTATGAAATAAAATTTCCTTAACAGTACCAGTATATAAGACACACATATATACACCCACACCCACACAGACACACACACACACACACACACACACACACACACACACATATATATATATATATATATATATATATATATATATATATATATATATACTTCACATAAACACATACACAGTGCTAAATCTATGCATTTACATAGCCTTTACTCTAACACTACCCCATAAACACTGACACACACAGACTCTCCTACCCTAATGCCAAAATGTTTGGTATATCTGAAAGCTTCAGCATTAGAATAAGAAAAAAAAAACATTCAACTTCATGCAAGCTTATCTCAAACTGCACAAGAACAGTCAATATTCAGGACATAAACATTACCAGCAGTGAAAATTAACTGCCATGGATGAAAAAAACAGAGAACTAAACTTTGCTGACTTAAAGCACAGTTGATAAA
This sequence comes from Protopterus annectens, assembly GCF_019279795.1. Taxonomy (NCBI): domain Eukaryota; kingdom Metazoa; phylum Chordata; order Ceratodontiformes; family Protopteridae; genus Protopterus; species Protopterus annectens. Next base: position 249,513,078 of record NC_056737.1, read on the forward strand.
GTTAACAAGTTATAATTATATAATCCTAGGTCCAGTATAGACCCAGGCCCTTACAAATCTTGTCTGTATTCTGGGGATAGCTAAGCTCTATTCTATAGTGGTATTAGGTCCCTGTCCCAATACATATGGGGAAGAATACAAAATAATCCCAATAATTCTGTGACTGGCCCTACTGCTGATGAACGTTTAAGAAATGGCTCAGAAGAATCACAAATTTTGGTGCTACATTTCAATCAGTGGTTATGCCTGTTTCAGTGACTGGCCCAAAACCTATAGCCACATGTTACTACTCCAACTAAGCTAAGAGTACAATTGCTCTAGCAACCGATAAGTAATGTGAAGACATCATTTTTCCTTTGTGTCAAGTACCTCAGATTCCATCTATTTGTGGATGTAGGCGAGTCATCTGAAATGCAAAGAAGAAGAGAAAAGAGTTTATTATTGTTTGACAAACAGACTCTTGGAGAATGCTTACAAAGGTGAAACTTGAGTGTCATGCAGAAACCAAGCGGTAGAGTACAGTAAACATTAAATAAACTCGTAGAGAAAGGAAGCAGAGCAAACATGTAGAAAATGGTAGTATTGCTATGTGACAACTTTTCTTCTAGCAGCATTTTAATTTTCACCTTCAGAAGCTGCTTTTTACGTTTTCATTTTTTTTCCTTCCAGATAAATCATAGGCTAGAAACATTGTGCATGACTGTTGCACTTGTTTATTACAGCTCAAGAAAAGCTGGGTACCTAATGCAGAACAGCAGCACGGCTGCAACTTGATTGATTGGACTCTAATGTGTTCTGGATGTAGAAATGTTTTCATGAATATTGCGAACTGCAGTTTTATGTTAACTGACACCAGCCTATTGCTCTTAAAAATTGGTGCTGTGTCTAGAACACCACTGCAAGGTTATTAGATGGCAGAATGCAGTATTCTCCAGCAAATGTTTGTCACAAAAAGCACATACAAGTTGGCAACAACTCCATCTACTTTTCATGAACTGTTAGATGACTCATCTGGCCCTTTTGCGCACAGGAATAAAGTCGTGACTACGACCCATATTACTTGTATTTGATCACCTAAATGAAAACTGGATGACTCAGGTGATAAAGGAAGGGACTGAGCAGCTACCTGTGTTTTAGATTTACTATGGTTGAGGAAGGCAATATGGGTTGCTGTTTAACTGATACCTAAAGGCCTGTAGGAGTATAGCCTCTGCTATATGGCCTTAGTAGCAGTGTACTACTCGGGGGTGTGCCATGCTTGTATGGGACTGACATTTCTGACTGTAGACATGTGAACCTGAGAGCTGTATTTGCAACTGTCTATGTGGAGTTATGTTTAGGAACCCAGTCCCTGGATGATGTCTCACTTCACTCTCACCACAAGAGAATGAGTGGAATATAGGACATTCACCCAAAGGGAACAAGAGGTTATTATTCCACGTGGGGTGCATGGCTTAATGATCAACTGAAGATGGAGATATAAAAAAGTATCAGTGTGTGACATGCTCTACCTCCAACTTTGAAGTCTATGGAGTATGAATATGACATGAATATATGTTCTGTAATTCATGGTCTGCTGCTTGGACATCTCACTTGTGAAACAATACAGAGATGCAAAATGCAGGCACTTTCAGAGTGGTGCTACCTAACTTCAAACAGGGTAAGACAGCAATAGTTGAGAAGTCAACAAATTCAAGATACCAGTGACCATAAATTATTAGGGTCAGTATGCAACTCCATACAGTGGCTCAGCAGGTAGCACACTTACTGCTGATGACGGGAAGCATCGAAGGTAGTGGGTTCTATCCTCACACAAGCTGCTTGGATTTATATTCCAATTATGATACTCTAGATCAGCATGAGGTGGTTACGTTCTTCAGAAGTCATCCTTCAGACAAAATCCTACCCCAGATGGATGACATACAGGTCTGTTACATCAGATGGGGTTGCAGCCAAATTGTATATGCTTTCAAAGACAAGATATTTGCTGGAAAATGTTGCATTATACCATCTAACAATAATGCAGTGATAAGATAGACCCAGAACACTGTAAACCATGTTTGAATTAGTGGTAGCTTATAGAATCCATACGGTATTAAAAAGATCAGGTGACTTTATTACAATATATAGAAATGCAAGCTAGCATAGAGAATCTGTGCCTCCAGCAATATGATTAAGAACAACAGAAAACAATGAACATAGGGTAAAAAGAAGAGAATTAAATAACGAGGAACAAAAGAGGTGGTAGTTTAGGTGATAACTCAGGGGAATTTTGTAGATCCCATGGAACTTACCACAAAGATTAGGTTGCTTTGCTAAAATTCCGTATATAAAAATGCAACATAGCATACAAAATTTGTACATCAAATAATATACTTATGAACAACAGAAAAAATGAAGGTAAAAAAACAGGAAGAAGTTGTAAGCAATGAAAAGAGAAAAAAATTAAAGGCCAAGCTTCAGAAACATTATCACAAGTGCTATTCGGACTTTGCTATAATGTGACAGCAATAATCTGTGATTAAATGTTGCACAGAGAACCATCTCACTCAGCAGCTCATAATCATGTCTCTGAAACAAACTCTGTGCTCTTAGACCTAGTATACCTCTCAACTATCTGGATTTTTGCAGAATGTCCAGATTTTTGCCTCATATTTTTGGACCGTTAATCATAAAATTTCTGTTTTTCTTGCAAATCACTAAGAATTGAAGACACTAAGTAATGTCATACATTTGAGTGTCAGGCTTCATATCCTTGAGAAAGTGTATGACAACACACGTCATGTTATTCTAGTAACCTTCTAAGTTTATAAGAGCAATGTTTAAAATCTATCCCTGTTTTTGTGTCATTGTCCCACCATTATTTTACAAGTTCTCCAGACTTCTTGTGCTAAGAGGTTGAGAGGTATGAGACCTAGTTGTGCTAGTGTTTCCCTTACCATCCCCCGCAACACAGTCACACAACCACCTTTAAACACACAAACACATGTACGGACACATACAAACCTCCAGATAGCTGCAGTCATGGACATACACATGAACACACAAGCATATGAGCACATACGCACACACACACACACACACACACACACACACACACACACACACACACACACACACACACACACACACACACACACACACACACACACACACACACACACACACACACACACACACACACAAAGTCTCTCACAGACCTCCAGACAACTGCAATCATGTCTTTACACACAAACACAAAATCACCCACACACCCAGAGCACACACACATATACTTTGCTATTAAAGGATGGTGTACAGGTTCTTTACTTCACTGCCCATACAGTCTGGGAGACAGTCAGTTTACCATGCTACTCCAGGGAAGAGTGCATTGTTAATTAGCTGCCATATTTGCATGCAGCTTTGCCAATAAAACCACTGTGCTACAGTTTAATGCCTTTATATCACTGTAGAGGTACGTGGACAAGTTAGCACAGTGCACAATGCCTTTATGAATCACAGGGAAAACCATTAACAACAGACTGCTCTTTCTACTGAACTTAAAAATTCATAATTCCATGTATGTATGTATGTATGTATTTTATTTAACTTTGTTAAACAGGTAAGAGAGTGGTCCAAAGACTGTACTCAGTCACAATCTAGACTAGCCGGCAGTAACAACTTTTATAAACAGATTAATTTCTGAGTTACTTTTCAATACATTTAAATTCAGATCATATTATAAAAAGCATTAACATCCAGGGTACATTCGAACTCATCAGTTCATCGTTTACATTAAAGTCATGTTTTACTACTATTTCACCTACTCTTAAAAAAATAAAAGTAATAATCTTCAAGTTAGCCCAACTTTTGTATTCTAAATATTATGCAATAAATGAAGCTAACACAAGAGTGAATGTACAAAAATTGATTAAATGACATCCAAGGCTAACCATATATACTAACAGTGTATGAAACTAACTTCAGTGTGAGTAAATAGCAAATGAATAAACAGCAACTAAATGAAACAGCTGTTGGAATTCATAGGTGTGTGCTAGGCTAATGACCACTCAGGCCTTTTTAAAACTAGCCATGCATCCCAAATCTCTGATAAATTTTGGAACACTTGATAAGTGTAAGCAAAGTTTGGGAGGTGAAACTTTTATAAGCAGGGGCCTGGGAAATTAGCCATTTATAGGCTTCCCATGTCCATTACAGACATAGGTGCCAAACCAGGGATGAATTTACTGCCCACCATCCAGTTGTCCAATTTATACTTGAATTTAGTTAGGGAGGAACTATGCCTGTTTCAGAGCAGGGGTAGTTTCTGGGATACATACCTGTCTCTCCAGCAGGTCCTATTTAGATTACAGGCAAGGTTTAAGTCTTTGGAATGGGTAATTCTTGTGCTGCTTGTTTTGTGGATATGCAAGAGGTCCATCAGAGTGGGTCTGACAATGCCTTGTATGCCAGGTATAGATCTCCCCTTAACAGTCTGTAGGAGACAGAATACAGGCATAGGGCCTTGAGGCAGTCTGCAGAGGACATGTTACTTATGCCCTGTATTCTCTTAGTGAAGAACCTCTGTGGATGTTCCAATTGTTGGATACGCTTGGTTAGATACATACCAAATAGGGTATTGTACACAATAATAGATCTGATGAATGCTGAATACAGTGGAACAATGTCTTCTGTGGACCTAGATGCCATACCTTTGATTATGAGTTTTGCAACATAGAATGATTTCCTCACAACTGGTCAAAGGCTAGATTACTGTCTATGTGTGTCCCCAAGTCCCTGACTACTAGGTCAACTCTTAGGAGTGTGTTGTCAATATGATAGTTTCCAGGGGTGGATGACTTCCCAAAGGATACTATGATACATTTCTTGGTATTTAGTTTTAGTCCATGGCTCTGGCACCAGTTGTTTTTCTGTGTCTGCCCTTCCTGGAGAACATTATGTCAGTGGGCAAAACAATGACAATACCTAATTTGCAATCATCTGCAAATTTAGTCACCCAGAGTCCACTGACATTGATCTTGACTTCAGAGAAGTAATGCCAAAAAGGAGCAGTCCCAGGACCGATCATTGAGGGACTCTACTTGTGACTGGCCTCTTTGTAGAGGTGGACTCCCCAATTCTAACTTCCTGGGTCCTGTCTGTGAGTTAGCTGGTTATCCATTGGGTGATGTAAAGGTTTGTACCTAATCTCTTAAGTGTGGCAACAATGCCCAAGTGGGGGGATTGTGTCAAATGCCTTGGCCAGGTCAAGGTAAGCAGTGCAAACTATTTTGCCCTCATCTATTACTTTGGTGACCTTTTCAAAGAAGTCCATCAGGTTGAGTAGGCATGACTTGTCCTTGATGAAACCAAATTGGGTTGGGTCCAGTGTCTAGAGATTTCTTATGTCATTACTGATCATTTCTATTATAATTCTTTCCATGGCTTTGCATATGAGACTATTGAGGCTTATGGATCTGTAGATGGCCCACCTTTGTGCAGAGTGATGACTGTTGCTCTTCTCCATTCATGAGGCACAAAGCCTGCTTGGAGGCTAAAGTTAAACAGCAATTTCAGAAGGCCTGATAGATCATGTTTCACGCTACTTAGAAGGCATCCTGGAATATTGTCTGGGCCCATTGATGTAGTGCACTTGACCTTAGAGAGAGCATTAAGGACCTGTTCCCTAGTGATAGCAGGGGAAGTTATATTTGATGGCATTTCCTGAGTTGAAGATTGATGGGGAGAAAGGGTAAAGTTGGAGCTGACTTTGTCAGCCAGTAGGTTTGCTATATCTTCTGGCTCAGTATAGGTGGCTCCATTTACAGTGAGCTCTGAAAACAATTGTATATTTCCTTTCAGGTCGCGGATGTAGGTAAAGAATATCTTGTGTTTTTTCTTGACCTGGGAAGTCAAGTTTACCTCAAATTTGGCTTTGTTAGACTTTATTTGTGCTCTGAGGTGTTTGTTTAGTTTGATGAGAGTGCTTATATCCTGCTGGGTGCTGCACCTCCTAATTTTTTGCATGATTTTCTTCCTTCTGTTATACAGCCTATTGATGGTGTGATTCCACCAGGGTGGCTTGTTTTTTGAGTTAGTTCTGTATTTCTTCCCGGCATGTACAGCTGCCTCTATGCAGCTATTAACATGGGTTTCTGTGAACAGTTCTGCATAGGCATCAGTGTTCTCAGGGTTTATGGGGGCTTGAAACTTTGACAGGTTATCACTTAATAGTAGGAAGTTAGCCTAAGAGTAGTTCCTGAATAGCCCAGGGTTAGTTGGGGTTCCATGTTTTATTTTTACTTCAAAGGAGCCCATTGCGTGGTCTGACCTTTCCAGGAAGAAAGTACACTAGAGGGTGTGCAGCACTCTCCCATATTAGTGAGGACCAGATCCAGTATGGTTGCACCCCTTGTTGGTCTATTGATAACCTGGCCCAGGAAGTTTCTGTTTAGAAAATCCAGTATCTCTTTGTCTGTACATTTGGTGTTGTATATGATTCTCAGTTAAGAGTGGGGTAATAAAAGTCACCCATAAATATGGTATTGGGCTGTATGGTGGGTGTCTGAAATAAATTTAAATATGGGTTTCCTGCGTCATAGAGGGGGGCCTAAAGCTTGCAAGGAAGTAGTATTGGATTTTTGCCTTTGGTGATTTGAACATGGAGAAGCTGAAGTGCATTGTCCTGTTTGGCCAGCCTTAAGGTATGTGTATTTCTGATGTAAATTGAAATACCTCCCTGTCTGTGGCATAGCTGGTCTAAATATTTGGAGGCATTATAACCTTGCACTATTGGTGTGCTCTCTTCAGGTTTAAACCATGTCTCAGTGACTGCACAGATGTCAGCATTTTCTAGGATGAAGAGAACTTATAGGAAGTGGAGGTTTTGTTTGGAGTCCTAGCATTGAGCAGTAACAACTTTAGATTTTCTTGGTTTTGATTTACTATGTCATAAGTATTCTCATTTTGGCATTACCTAAAAGGGCACTTTGGGGGAGGACAATGTTTTAGCCAATATTCGAAAGCCTAGAGGGGAGAGGTGTAAACCATCCCTGGCAAAGCAGTGTGGTCTGTTGACCATCTCCTTCCATGCTGACAAGTATTGCACCTCCTAAGAATGACACCAGAAATTAAGCCAATTTTTAAATCCATCATTTTGTGTTCATATTGTAGCATCATCCTTGGAGAAGGTAAAATGCTACTCAATGCTAGGCTCATACAAGCCTAGGACACATAGTCCAAAAGCTCCATGATGTTTGTCTTCATATAGTCTAGGGAGGTACATCTCAGGTCATTTACACCCACATGGACTATGATTGAGTCCTACTGGTACTTGTATTCCAATTACTTGAGTATGTGCATAATGTGGCAGATTCTAGTCATCTGATAAGCAACTAACCGTGACTTTCTTCTTACTCAGCCTGGTGAAAGGGACATTGGTGTGCCTCACAATAGAGTCTCCAATGACTATAATGTTGGATTGTGTGGTAGCTCGCCTTATGGGCTTAGAAGTAGAGGGTCCATGAAATGTGGCTGTATCTGTTGATGCAGGTGTTATTTTGAAAGAGTGCTTTCAAGATTGGTGAGGGTGTTCCTTATGTGCACCTCATCTAGGAGGTCTTTGGGGGTTTAGAAAGGTTACATTTAAGTACCTCAACATATATAAGTCTATGCATCTGCTTTGAACTGATGGGTGCAGCGTGTGTACTACTGATAATCTTACTGACATTAGGAGCACTTTTATGTGAGAGCTTTCCTCCAGTGATCCCCATATCCACCAAGCTGGTAATGGAGATACTGGGAAACTTCATACCCATAGCAACAGTCCCTTTTTTTCTTGATTATACAGTTAGAGTGAGAACATAAAGTAATGTCAGAAGTATCCAGTTTGCAACTCTGGGGTTGCAGATTTTAAAGGTAAGATGGAAACATGGGTGGATATCCTAAGAGCTGCAGTGTGCACTAAGCAGTTAGATATGAAAGAGGGGGTATCTTAAGCTTTAGCTATCTAAATGAATAGCTACTAATTTTAAAACAGCAGGATAGATTGGAAGAAGTGGACACTTTGTATTTTAGCTCCATGGAATACAGTGGGATGGCCAATACATTTAAATAGTTGAAGATGAGTGATTTCTCAAAATGATAATTTTGTGCTTACTCACAATAGCCAATGAAAGAAGATGGAAGGAGATATTTGGTCAAATTAACATAAGGGGCAACTAGAAAGAGAGTTGAGTTTAATTTCTCATGACACACAGCTGTGGTCTCTTTCCTGGTTTAAATATGCAATTAAAAGCAGAATAGAAGTAAAACACATGGTAAAGAAAATGAATCACAATCTACAAAATAGAAAAAGCAATAAAGAAACACAAAATACAAGAAAGCAAAAACAGACTAACTTTTCCTTTACAGCAAGTTGTAGCAGAGTCTGGGTGAGCCTTGGAATGTTTTATTTTACCACTAAAATAGAAGGTTTAGTTCCCAGCTCCACCCTCAGTTCACAAGTAATTAAACTTAAATGATCTGTTCTAATTTCTGTGTGAATCACAAGAGACATAGCTGTGGTCTCTTTCCTAGTTTAAATATACAATTAAAAGCAGAATACAAGTAAAACACGATGTAAAGAAAATGAATCACAATATACAAAATAGAAGAAAGCAATAAAGAAACACAGAATACTAGAAAGCAAAAACAGACTAACCTTTCCCTCATGGCAAATTGTGGCAGAGTCTGGGTAAGCTTCTCAAGTAAAGCCAAAAATTGTTATTCTGTTTATATATGACACTAAGGTTAAGGATGATGAAACATATGGGTGCAAACAAGATGATTAAATTAAGTTCATAGGTAAGTACTAGGCTAGTTGCCCTTCTGGGCCATTATAAGCCCAGCCATTTTCATAGAGGTGAGAATCAAACCCTGTAGCTTGTGTCGGTGTGGTAAGCACATTAACCATTATCACAACCCTCCCACTGGAGTGAATGCTGGAGGGAGTTTATGTTACTAATACAAAGAATTCTGTTATAACCAGTTAACACTATTTCTTCACTGCTTATATTAGTTGTGGCTACACTTTTAGATGGTCCTAACAGATGACTATAGCAACCAAGAAGAAGCTATGATAGTTTTGCAACTTCTTAGGGTTGCCACCTTTCGTTGTGGCTAAAGCCGGACATAGACCACACTCATTACACCACCCATAACTCCGCCTATGCCACTGGCCAATTTCAGCCTATTTTCCTCACATTATTGTTGCATCATGTGAAACAGAATGCCCCTATATCTGATACTAATCCCTTTTTCTTCCTACAGATTTACAAAAAGCATAGTAAATCTGCTTTTTTAACAAACTCCACTAGTCTGTTTCTTTTTTTGAAACAGAATACTGGAGTTTGTACCGTGTTTTCTGAACTACCGGACAACCAGTTTGATTTCCGGATAGTCCAGAAAAAAATGGATAGGTGACAACCATTTAACCTCTACAGGTTGTGATTTTATACTAATGTTATTTTTTTAAACCACTGTATTTGATACAGAGATACAAGCATGTTTTATTTACATATTTACACTGATTGTATAGCTGTCACAGTGTATCATTATGGTTGCACAGCACTGCCTATACTCTAACTTTTACTAAAATAGCTTTGACACAAATTCACTAGATCTAAGCTAGTTCCCTGTAATAAATACAATTATATTTGCTATGTTTTCACTAGCTTTTAGAAGAAAATGTCCTAGTTTTTGCGTTTTATCTGGTACAACATTCCATGCAACAGGGTCAATTTTGGAGAAAGACCTTTCTGTTTTTGCTATGGTATAAGGGTGTCTGTACTAGTTGGGTTGTCTTGACATCTTCTGATGTACTAGGGGCTTCTAATTAGTAGTGTGTTTTTAAAGGTGAGTTGTAGCTTTTATTTAAAAGCTTGAAGATTAGAGCATTTAGTAAGAAATGTGCTATTGCATCAGTGGATAACCATGTTCTGTTCTGCTTAGCATAGCATTGGTGCTCCCTATTATAAGATAAATGAATGAATTTGAATATTTTTCTTTTGGCTGTTTGAAGGGTAACAATATTCAGTATGTAACTTAAAGACAGTAGTGATAGACCCTTTCTAAGACAATGAATGAGGTCATTGTTGGTTATTGATACACAAGTTTCAGTAGTAAGGAAATGGAAGACTGTATAGGATGTATTTGCTTACTTTAGAACTTTGTCAACCTGTTGTTCTACAAACATGATCCTGAGATACTTCTGTAGTTCATTTCTAGGTATGGATATTCTTTGTGAATCCTTAATATTTCCAGGCTAATGTTATGCGCATCTCTTTTATGTGCCTAACATCATGACTGCAGAGTTTTTGGCATTAGCAGTTAGATTATTAGAAGTGAACTAATTCTGCCTCTGTTGTTATGTCTTCCTGTAAATGCAATATCATCTTCATAAAGTGTAACGCTGATATCTGAGAGACACTCAGGCAGACTATTGATAAATAGAGACAATAGTAGGGATCTTAGCATTGATCCTTGAGTGACTCCTTTTGCTTTAGACTGTTGTCTCTGAAACAGCATCATTAATGTGCACTACAATGCATCTGTTGCCAAGGTAGTTTTTGGAATCAATATAGTACTTCTTGAGGAAAACCATTTTTTAATTGAGTAGTTTCTTCCCCCTGCCAACACACTATTAAACCTATTGGGTACCCTTTTATTCTGTAGCACTGGGGGGGGGGGTCCTAGATCCACTGGGCAAGACTTGTTATGGGGAGGCACTATATAGGCAAACATCATGGTTGTTATTGCCCACAGCAGCAATCCTGAAGTGACAGCATTATTCTTAGTTATCACAGGCATAAAGCTCTCCTCATATCTGGTGGTGATGTACTTAACATCACTGCAAGGACCATCTATACTCTTCTGTCTGTAAATATGTGCACTTTCCACAGTTGCCTATAAGGGCTACTGTCTCCAGCTTGGGTGTTCATCGCTACATCCTCCTTTAACTAGCCCAAGACAACTTGACAAACCTCACCCTTCAGGTTTGTTGAAGAATTTTTGTTGAAGGAGGGAGCTGGGGAGGATATGTTCTCTTTTAGTTTGTTAATATTTTTATGGTGACCTGTTCATTGGAGTTGAGTTTTGGTATTTAAGTTTTTAATGGCTTGTCAGGAACTTTTTCCTTGAGTACATTAGTTTGAAGAGAAAATAGACAGAACACTTAGCTTTATTGTTGATTATGCTACAGTTCATTATTTGAGTTTGGTAATGTGCTTGCTTACTTTTGTTATTAAAATGTCATTTTTCCAGTCTAGCCACACTTTCTTTGTACTTTTAAATTTGTGTTTAGATCTCTAGTTAACTGTGGTGTTATAATACAGAAGTATAAGACTGCTGTTATGTTATCTTGACAATTCCTTGGATCGAATAAATTGTAGCCTGTTTGCCATAGGGATTAATTGTTTATGGGAATAGCAAATTTAATATGAGTCTGGGTGACAGTTTTTTTTATTCTAAATTTCCAGGAAGTAACAACTGGACAATGGTCACTCATTATACATGGGAGAATTTGTAGGGATGACCTTTTATCAGATATGTTTGTGATAAATCTACCTAGGACTGGAATTTTCATTTACATTTTCAGCAGTTTTGCTATGAATTTGACAAATTCAATAGTGGAGCAGCAGTCCTTATTATCCAACACCCGTTGGAATTGCTCATGCCGCATATGTAGCTTCCTCTTCTTGGGGGAAGGTTTACATCCAACCGACATCCAGACTCTGAGTTCATCAACACAATCCTGCTCTTTCACCAATACTGCCATGAGTACAATCAAATTGGTACCTCTACTACCTAACAGACACTTTAGCAGCCTATGCCAGTCTTCAACTAAGCTCTGTGTACGAGGGAGAAACAGCTGGTTCAACTCGTACACATTCCAGAACGCAATTGGGAATAGTGGTGGGAATCTGACAGATAAAGATGTCTGCGTATTAAACTTTCTCAACTTACCACAGACGTACCAGTCTGAGAAGTGTTTTAATAGCTCCTTACCCTCTACAAGGAATGTTTCTTTGATAGCCTGAAGCGTGTTGTGCACCTCACATTCTTTCAGGAAAGCAGGAGCTGATAAACATTTCACAGCTGACTGAAATGAAGGACCCCTGTTATACAGGGATGCCAATCCCAATGCCTGTACCTTCCTCCAAAGGTTCTGCCCAGAATGGAAGAGGCATCCCTTAGACTATGCACCAGGTACATTAAGCCAAACGCTCTTAACTGCAGCAGTCTCAATATCACATAGAACGTACTTAACATCAACTTCAAAGCCATGCTCAGTTAACAGGTGAAACAAGCAGTGCCACATGCCTTAAGGGATTTCTTGTACATTAAGTAATATACTAGTGGCACTGCTGTGCTGTATGTACCATACTTCACTAGGCCATGTAAGCTATACAATAAACGGCAGGTAACTCCTTTACTGAAGAGCGTTCCACCCAGTAACCATATGCTTGCCTGGCTCACATCATATAGGTTATTAAGTGTAGTGAATAGGTGCACTGTGTTATCTGTAGCAGGGCCATGCATATACTTGCTTATAAAACACCCTGTCTTCAATGAAAACATGTCAAAATCAATGTTATGTAGTGTGAGTACTTCATTACTGTTGGTCATACACATTTTATGCCGCACTCGACCTGTCTGTTGAAATAGGGCTTTCCTATTGGGTAGACTATGTAATGTGTCTAGGGAAGTAGTTGCTACTGCATCCTGCACTAGTAAACATGACGTATCATGGCTGTACTCTGCTCTAACCTTCAATTGATGGCCAACAGTGTACTTTTCCACCTCTCCCGGATCGCTGGCATGATGGTGTGATACAGACCTCTCTAGCCTATCACCAGTTGTGAGCAATGTAGTTACAGCTCGGCCCTTACACTTTGGGGAGCACTTATTCTTACAGCCCCAGTATCTTCTTGAATCCCTGTGATGCTCCAGATGATACAAATAGCCATCAATAACAAGGATTTCTTTGCGTTTCTGGGACGTTATGGTTTTATAAATCTGTCCAATCATTCTAGGTACTTCCTGTGGCCAGTCGGCCATGTCTGCTTCAGTACGAGGTTCAACAGCTTAATGGTGCAAGCCCTCATTTTATAGGCTACACAGGATGTTAACAGATCCAGTCAGTTTAACTATTACTTGTCGGGTTTGTGGGTGTCGTTCAAATGAATGTTCGTGCATGCAAATTTTCGGTGTTGTGTGCTCGGGATTTTGAAAGTCAGTCTTATGGGTTTTCGCTTTTATGAAGTAGACCCGTTATTGCACCTTCATTGACTCTCTTATCTGACAATTGTCTATAAAGATGTGATACTTGTCAGTAATACATGGATCCATTCAACTATGTGTCTTTAGTTAAGATTCACTTAAGGATATTATGCTGGGGTTATACATGGATAGCTATGGTTCCAGTTGTGCCTATTTAGTGTTGGGGCTTGTTATGTTCATATACAATAACGGTAGTACTTTAATATTCATTGCTGATTCATGAACATTAATGGGAAAGAGGAGTCTGAGTTATCTGTGATATGCAGTATAGAGAATGGACTTATATTCAATTGCGCATCTATTGCTTATAGTGTCAGAAGGCCATGCAAATAAGAATAAATCTTTGGTGGTTTTTTTACAAACAAAATTGGTCATTGCTTTGATAGCTGCCTTATAATGTTACTTTGATTCCATTTCTTGATGGCTGTAACATAGGATCACGGTGACATCTACATATGCGTATAGTGACATAACCATTAGTGCTTGTTTTAACAGCTCTATTTCGATGTTTGTTTTGGGTTCAGGGCATGTTGCGCAAGCCATGGAATAATACTAATCTTACTTAGAACATGGATGAATAATAGTTTGAGGAAAAGCAGTCTATATATATTGCTAATGGAAGGACATTTGAATGTCAACAGATAAAGAATTCCTGGTGATAAGAACTGGAGTACACAGAAAGGGAATTTGTGTAACATAAAAGTATAGTTATACAGGGGAATATATAGAAGCAACCTTTACAGTGCTGATACAAGGTGAAGTTTGCAGTCTGATAACACTTGATTATACAGTTGCATAGATTCTCATTTCCACATAGGTTCATAGGTTCATAGGTGTGTACTAGGCTAATGGCCTTGGAGCCCTTATAAGCCTAGCCCATAGAAGTGCCCTGGCATTGTGCCACCTGATGTTAGTTCCCAGTGCATCTATCAAGTAGAGGGCTAGTGGGGTGCTCTGCTTGACATGTATGGGAAGTCTATTTCAGAACATGGGCAGTCTCTGGGTTATGAACCTGTCCCTCCAGCATGTTCTGTTGATTGTGGTAATGAGGTTGAGGTCTCTGAAGCATGTGGTGCAGAGGGATTGGGATTTCTTTAGATGTAACATTTCTAACAGAGCTGGGTCAGACATGTCTTTGTAAGTCAAGCAGAGATCGCCTCTTAGTAGATGATATGAGATAGAGAATAGCTGGAGTTTTTTGAGTCTGTCCGTGTACGACATGTGTTTAAGGCCTAGGATCCTCTTCATGAGTTACTTTTGTGGTCTTTCCAGCTGTTGCATGTGTCTAGTAAGGCACATACCAAATGGGGCATTATACTTCATGACTGACCTAATGAGGGAAGAGTAGAGAGAGATGATGACCTTTTTCTTCCTGGATGCAAAACCCTTGGTAATGAGATGTGCCACATAGAAGGACTTTCTGACCACAGTGACAATATGGTGGTTGAAGGAGAGGTTGCTGTCAACCTGTGTCCCCAGATCTCTTATAATGCCTTCAGTATTGAGTGGGCTCCCATCAATGTGGTAATTAGTGGGAACTCAGTTTTTCCCAAAGGGGATGACGACTAATTTTTTGGCATTAAGTTTAAGGCCATGGTTTCAACACCAGTCATTGACTCAGTGAGGTCTTTCTGTAGGATGTCTACATCACTTAGGGAGTTAATAATGGCTCCCAGCTTGCAGTTGTCTGTGTACTTGGTCAGCCAGAGTCCCTCTGTGTTGGCCTGGACTTTTGAGAAGTAGATGCCAAACAGGAGGGGACCCAGGACCAATCCCTGTGGGACTCCACTTGTGACTGGATGGCAGTCTGAATTGGAGTCCGCTACTTTCACACTGTGGGTTCTATCTGTGAGCCAATTTGCAAACCACCTAATGATACAGGGGTTGATGCCTAGTTTGGTGAGTTTATCAATAATTCCTAAGTGAGGAATGGTATCAAAGGCCTTGGCCAGATCGAGGTAATCTGTATAAACTGCTTTGCTCTCATCCACAGCTCTGGTGACTTGACTCAAAGAAGTCAACCAGGTTGAGCAGGCACTTTTCACAAAACCAAATTGCATGGGATCTAGAGTTTGGTGATTCCCTATATCCTTGTTAATTAGGTCCATGAAGATGTGCTCCATAGCCTTACATATTAGACTTGTCAAGCTAATGGAGTTATAATTCCCAGGGTCTGTAGTCTCTTCCCTTTATTCAGAGGGGTGACTGTAGCAGTGCACCATTTGGTAAGGACACAGCCTGAGGTGAGGCTGTGATTGAACAGGGAACACAGATGTGGTGCCAGTTCACTTTGTAGTTCATGTAGAACACATCCAGGGATATTGTTGTGTCCCATGGAAGCTGTATTCTTGGCCTTGGACAATGCAGCTTTAATCTGTGCTTCAGTAATGCTGGGTGCCTGACATTCCTCCGGTATTGTGATTGGTCCATTGGGGGGGTTAAAGTTGGCAATGAATCTGTCAGCCAGCATGTTGTGAGGTAACATTGTGCAGTAACTCAGAGCAAACCTGGGTATTGCCGTGGAGATTCTTGATATAACTATAGAAGACTTTGGTTGTTTTTATTGTCTGCCGTAATTCTGCCTTCATAGCTGGCTTTAGAGGGTTTGATGAGGGATCCTAACTTTTTGTTGAGGCTAATAAGGGAGTTTTTCCAGTCTTGGAACTTCACCTTTTTCTGCAACAGTTTCTTCCTTCTGTTGCAGATTTTATTAATGGTAGGGGACCACCAGATTGGCTTCCTTTTTTCAAAGGAGAGCATCTTGGTTCTGTTAGGTATGGCTAGTTCCATGCAATTATGTACGTTTCTATAGTGCACAAGTGTATGATTTGGCAGTCATGCATTTATCTTCCATTGACATGGGTGCCGTGAAGTTAGCCACCTCTGTTTTTAGGATCCCAAAGTCAGCTTTGGAGAAGTTTTTCATGGCGGTTACCTTTGGGGGGGGTGTGGGTGAGATGTGAATTTCCGTGGTGATTAGTTTGTGGTCAGATTTAATCAGGGAGGAATTGACTAATGGTGTAGAGCAATGGTTGCCCATGTTAGTAATAACCATATTAAGGATGTTGCTCCCTCTAGTGGGGGTAAGAATGAGTGTGTCCAGGACATTGGAATTGATGAATTCCAGGAAGCATTGAGCCAGTGTATTGGTGCACGAGTAGTTTTCCCAGTTGATGGAGGGGTAGTTGAAGCCACCTAGTGTGAGAGTGTTGGGTTGGACCCTAATAGTTTCCACGGTGCTTAGAAATGTGGAGTGAGAGTCTTGGGACATGGTTGTGGACCTATAGCAGGCTACGACCTGAATCGCTGTCTTACCCAATGTCAGTTGTACCTGAAGTATCTCAGATGTGTTATGCTGGGCTACTAGTCTGGAGGTGTGCATATCCTTTATGACTATGGAGACACCACTGCCTTTGGAGATTCGGTACATGTTCTGGGGCCGAAAGGTGTGGAATGAGTTATAGCCTGGTAGCGCAGGGGTGTTTTTGGCTGCTTTAAACCAGGTTTCCGTTACAGCACAAATGTTGATGTTCTCCATTTTGAGGAGTGCTTTGAGCAAGTGCATCTTGAGATTTAGACTTCTAGTGTTGAGCAGCATGATCCTCAGACTGCATTTATTTATAGTTGTTATGGTGGTAATTTAATCTTTGGAACATTGCTTAAAAAAGGCACTGTAGGGGTGGCAAGAGCCTTAGCTAGTATCTGGAAACCCAGGGGTGACAGATGCAGGCCATCTCTGGCAAAGCATTGAGGTCTGTCAATCATGTCATCCCAAGCAGACAGATACTGGATCCCCTTAGAATGACACCAGAAACTTATCCAGTTGTTGAAGTCAATTATTTTCTGCTTGTACTGCGGTATCATTCTGGGTGATGGTGGGATGCTGCTCAGGGTTAGGTTTATACCTGCCTGGGCCACATAATCCCAGATCTCCTCCATGTCTCTTTTCATGTAGTCCAGGGAGGTGCTTCTCAGGTCATTCACACCCACATGAACAGTGACAGAGTCATACTTGTACTTGTTGTGGAGTGACCTGAGTGCATGTGTTATGTGTCGGATTCTGGCACCTGATAGATAGCTGACTGTTACCTTCTCCTTATTCAGCCTAGTGAGTGGGACATCAGTGTGCCTCATTATCAAGTCAACTATGACTAGTGTATTGGGCAAGCTGTTTTGCCTTAGGGGCTTAGGTTGAGGGGCACACTGTGTAGCTGAGCTATGTGTCTTGTGGTTTGTGCTGTGTTGTGGTGGTCGAGTGCATTTTGGCCTTGGAATTCTCTGCTGTTTGGGTAGATTTGTATTGAGAGCCTCCATGAAGGTGGGTGTGTGGTTTGTGTTTTTATGTGAGAGCTGTGATGGAGGGTGTTCTGAAGGGCTATGTGTTGCATGTGGTGTGGTGCAGGTGTTGCCCTTTTCCTCTTGACAAGCTATTCCGGTCTTGGCTTGAGAGTGCATGGCTTCCAATTTGGATATATAAGTGCATCTCTCACAAGTCTGAGTGTTGGGAGGTAAGAGGAGAGGGTTGCTGTGTACATGAGGCAGTTGCTACACTGCCTCAGAATGCACAAGTTCACCAGATCAATAGGAGAAAGCACAGGGAACTGACCTTTAGATATGGCAGGAGGGATGGTCATTATTGCCAAGTACTGCAGTTGTTTCCTTATATATTCTTTTTACAGGAAAAATGTCACTCGAGGTGTCTGAGTCTGTACAGAGCACTGCCAAGCACTTGAGGGGAAACTAATATGTAGACCCTGAAAATTTAAGGATGAAGTATTTAGGTAGATATTCTCAAGTTAGAAAGAAATCAAGCAGTACTTACTGAAAAATAAAGAATTAGCTTGTCAAGAATGATGAAAAGAGGGGAGTCGCATGAATGGCTACTGCCTGGCTACTACTAATGCTGGTAAGAAAAAAAGTAGTAGTCCACACCGTTAAAAGCTTTAATAAAAGACAAAGCTTTCAGATATAACTGATGAAGGATAGCTTATATCTGAAAGCTTTGTCATTTTATTAAAGCTTTTGATGGTGTGGAGTACTACTTTTTTCTTGCTTGGAGTTGCTGTTTTGTATTCCTTCACTTTATCACTGGCTCACCTCCTCCTAGTGTACTACTAATGCTGGTCTCAGCACAGCTTCACTCTGTTGGAATACAATATTCCTTTGCTTCTTCTATCACCAGAAACCAAATGTTAGCACCAATCCCGAGAAGAAAAGCAGGCCACGGCCTGTTTGGTGATCGACAGTTTTGTCCCAAATTATGCAAGGGCCTGCAGGCTTGTAGCCTTTTTCTGGTAGATGCCTTGAATAACAACCAGACCAATCAGGCATGTTAAGCACAGACACTCACTCTCCAACCAGAAAAAGTCAGGAATCAATGTACTCTGCTCCTACTCTCACCAGGATCAGAATATAAACACATATTCCAAGCTGTCACCTATAAAGCAGTTATTAAGCTTTCTGGTGATCAGCAGTCCCCGGGAAATAGTGTAACTGCACTCATTCTCTCACCAGGGGAAAACAGAAGCACTAATCCCAAGATGACTACTGAGAGACAGAATGTGGGCTCTCCAATAACTGGTGGTCTTGCAATAGATGCTTAAAGGTAAGATGAAAAAAATGGTTTATCCTAAACACTGCAGTGTGCACTACAGGAGTTAGATTTGAAAGTAGGTAACTTAAGTTTTACCTGTCTAAAAAGTTAAGTTTCACATATTTATTACTGTTTCCATATTTTATTTTCAAGTTTACATTCTACAGGCCAGACAAAAACATACACGTCTAGTTCAGTACATTCCTAGGCCCACACCAGAGGACTAAAGCCCATCTTAAATAGCTGGAAGCCTGAAGCCCTGCAATATCCTAGCAGCCCCTCACTCTTGTTTGACTTTGCATAACATCCAATTGCCCTTACCTTACTAAGTTTGCCATCCACCCATCAACTCTAGTTAGCTGATGCATCTTCTTGGGAAACAAACCCAGTGAGGATGCTTTAAATGAAGAAAATGGGTTTCCATTATCCTTCCTCCCTCTCTCCCTGCCTGCCTGTACCCCCTTATCAAAAAGCTATTACATAAACCTAGCTGATTGCAGGTTCTTGCAAATTCTGCTTTCTGTTTTAGGATTACTTATTAATAGAAACCCTCACTAACCATCTTCCACTAAGTTATTTGCTAAA
Source organism: Protopterus annectens (assembly GCF_019279795.1). Taxonomy (NCBI): domain Eukaryota; kingdom Metazoa; phylum Chordata; order Ceratodontiformes; family Protopteridae; genus Protopterus; species Protopterus annectens. The sequence goes on from NC_056737.1 coordinate 249,532,555, forward strand.
TATTTTCAATGATATCCTATCAGCAAATGTTGTGCGGTGCAGAACCTACCATTGATGGACTGTAACAAAGGCTGTTGACAAGCCCTTTTGCTTTCAAAAAACATCCCCTGGGCTAGGAGTAAGCTGGCATTCCTTATCTTGGCAGGTCAGGAGGGGCCTCTGTGATCTGCTACTATCCAACCCAGAATACATGTGTGTGTAGTTCCACAGTAAGAGCATACATAATTAAAATGGCAGGCCAACAAAATGTGCCTACCAGTGTTAAATCTTAAATGCCCCAACAATGTCTTACACCTGCTTGAATGCTTCTGGTATCTACAATCAGTGCTAATCAGAACAGATGGTCAACTGTTGTTGGAAATTGACAAGTATTTCAAGTAGACAATCCTGGGGTAGGGTAATATGTGTTTATCTAGAGATAGCGCCATCTCAGAGTTATATATAATTAGTAGGGGGGTGGGAGTGCATAAACAGAGAGAGATCCAGTATTAAACATTTCTGATGGTTTACTTACAACTACCTACCTTTGTCTTAACAGCATTGAGCAGTGGTAGGGGTCTCTTGATGCCTGACTTCCTATTTCAAGGAAGCAACCCCTATCGAACACTTGAGAAAATGCAGATTAGACCAAAGTCATAATAATTTCTCCTCTTACTTTTTGCATTTCTCTAATTGTACGGAAGTCAGTCAAAAGAGTCAGTATTTGCTGTGATTTCTTCTCCCTCATCAATGATAAAAAGTAAACAAAACTAAAAATTATCCAAGAATTGTCTCCAGAACCTGGCTGGCCTACACTTACCCAAGACTGACAGGACCATCATGAGGTCCTTGAATATGAAGAGATCTTTTGCTATTCCATGCACAGTTTTATTGACAACTAGATCAAAACTGGGCACATATTCATTCTTACAGACTTTCTACTTTACAACTTGAGGGATAATGGCTGTAATATGTTGACCTTGTATGCTATTCATCAGAACCCATTGACCCAGAATGAGACTGCAAACATGTGTCATTTTGGAGCCAAAGATTGAACCCATCAGCAAATGCACATGAAATCATTAAAAATTAGCATGGAAAACACAGAACTCATGGTATTCTCCAATTCACCAATCAGCCCTTCAACATTAGATGTCATTTAGTCAGCCTGGATCACTGAACCAGAGTTCTGCCTTTGAACTGTAAATGTGAGCTCATGAAATCCATTAAGGAGTCATGCATTTAGGGAATCCAGATGCCCACAGTTAATCATCAAGGCCCATAGATGCATTATGTACTACCTCTTTATTATGCAGACAACTCATATCATTATCTGCAAGTGCTGTTCTTTCAATTCTTCCACCAAAGACTATACCACAGAAAATTCTTGGTAGAGCCTTTCCAACATCTGTCAGCTAACTGCACTGGTCTGATTTTGCCACCTATGTTGATGTTTTCACTTCCTGTATCTTCCCTAACCATGTTCATGTGTTGCACTGGTATCTTTATAAGTCTCCTTCAAGAGAGCCATGATCTGTAATGCTATGGCTTCGACCATTCTAGATAATTCTTAGCTACTACCATCCTACTACAAAATAATATCAAGTCAATAAGTTTATTACCTGTCCTACACCTTCTGACAACTGCCAGTCAGATATCCCCCAATGATGAAAGAGGAGGGATTGGAAAATGAAGTAACTCATGTTATCCCTCCAGGACAGGACAACAAAGAGACTAGTATTGCCACCCAGGAGTACCACACCAACCCCCTCAACCGATACCTCAGGGAACTCAATCTAACCCCAAGTAACTTAGAGAAAATCTAAATATTAGAGAAAATCAAAATATGGGACCACTGCAAGATTTTACTAACTGAAAATGAAATAAAATTGCTGGAGAAGGGGTTGATATTTATACTGAATAGCAGGAGCAACTTAGTTAACACCATTATCAACCTTAAGCTATTTTGCAGGAAGCTGAACTTGAATATCTTTTTTCATGAAAGCAAAATGAAATTTGGATGTGTCATACAGAATGAGGACCAAGAAATGGGGAATTAACTTATCAATCACTTGTCTAAATGGAAGAAACCAAGTATATTTTGCCCATATTTCCACTCAATTATATAGGCATATGAGGAGAAATGTGTGAGGATATTTGCAAAATTCTTACCAAGCCCTGCAAGAGAAAGTTTTATAACGTGTCCCACAATTAACTATCAGCACTAAAAGTGTTCATCACAGACACTAATTCATACAACCAGAAAACTGAGACAATGTTGGGAAATCTGGACTTCTACCAAAAGGTAGACATTGAACAAATCCAAGCCTACAAACCTGTGAACACAAAAATTGCTGCTCTGAACTCAGGTAATCTACTTGATGATTTAATTTTCTGACAGTTACTCACCCAAGGATACCCCATTTTTTTGGCATCCCTAAGCTTTAAAAAAAACTTGGTGACCCCCCATATTGTCCAGTGGTAGCAGGAGGAAGCTCTGCCATAGAGCCTGTATTGATTTGTCTAGAATTTAAAATAAAAGAAATTGCCCAAAATGCTCCATTGTCATCTTGAACACTGTTGACTTTATGAACAATTTTAGAGAAATTAGGATCAAGCCAGACACTGTACTTGTTAAAACTGATGTGGGATCACTTTACACAGTACTTCCACATGAGTACTGCATTGAAGCAGTTAAAGAATTTTTGGGGACAAGGACTTCCACCAACCCCGGGGAAGTACATGCAATAGATGAGCTTCTGGACACAGTACTTAAAAACAACTACTTTCATTTTAACCAGAGATTGTACAAACAAGCAAGGGGAACAGCCATGAGAGCAGCAATGGCCCAAGCCTAGGAAACATAGTCTTAGCCATTGGGAAGAAATTACCATCTAAACCTCTGAGTAGTTACCATACATGAACCGTTATTGTTGCTTTATTGATGATATTTTCATCTCATGAAAGAGCTCAGTGGAAAAATGTAAGGAATTATTTGATTACATTGAAAAGTTGACAGACTTCCTGCATTTCACTAACCACTACAGCTTTGAAAAGGTATAATTTCTGGATCTCACCTTTTACAAAAAGAAAGTATTACAGTGTTAAACAATGACTTGTTTAGAAAATCCACATGGGTCAACCTGTTACTACATGCATACAGTATGCACCCCAAAATCACAAGTAAAAATGTTATAAAGTCACAAGGTGTTACTTGCCAGGTCAGGAAGAAGCAGGTGAAAATTGTGGATTCTTGTTCAAGTAGGGTGATTATATACAAACACATTGTAAACAAAGTTAAGTACCTTTAACTTATAAACAAACTGGCTATCATGCACATAGATGTTAACACTCTGGCTGCACATTCAAAATGGAGCTGAAGATAACATGTGCTGGGAATTTATATGCACACACAGACTTAGGAATGCTTCTTAAAGGTACAGCACACTTGTCATTCTACATCCTCCCTCTTTAAGAAATGAGTCAGTCATTGCCACTGGAATTAATAAATATTGGATTAATACAGGAATAATGCTCATCATGCAATTATACAAATCAAGGTACATATATACAACTATGTCCAAGTTGCTGTGTATTTCACACTGGGCTTTGAGATGTGACCATATCGTGTGACATAAAATTTGGTTTAGCAACTGGAATTGTCTCTGCCAACTTTTCAGTCTTAGGAACCTTAGGATCATCTGCCGGAACAGTATCAGCAGTCAAGACACATTCAGGAAGAGGAATATCACCTGGATTGCTCTGACAGTTAGAATCTTTGTCATAAGAACAATGTTGTGATGTCGGCTCGGCTACAGGAAGATGTCTGCGATTTCTCCTGTACTCCACACTATCAGTTTTAACAAAATAGGATCTCAGCTCTGCTCATATACTCGTTACCTGACCAATCTGGTTGAAACCTTTCATTGTTTGTATCCTCACTGTCTTTCCTTCTTTCAGTGGAGAAAGAAACCTGCTCAATTTGTCATAGTTGGACTTTTGAAAAGAATGGTTCTTAAGTAACTGGGCTCTAATGGCTTTTATGTTTTTAGATTTAGGCCTCAATAAACTAGAACTGATAGGCAATTTTGTTTTGGTTTGTCTAGATAGAAGTCTCTGAGCAGGTGAGTCAAGTTTATCATCATGGGGTATGTTTCTGAGATTGAGTAAATTAAAAAAACATCGGTATTATCGCGTTTTGACTTCTCAAGTAATTGCTTTGCACTCTGTACTGCACGTTCAGCAAGTACATTTGATTGCAGATACTCTGGACTACTACTAGCATGTACGAAGTCCCATTCTCTTGCAAATCTCTGAAACAATTGACTAGTAAATTGGGTGCCATTGTCAGAAAGTAATTTCTGTGGACTGACATGGACTGAGAAATGGTGGTTCAACTTATTAATGGCTGTAGTAGAAGTTAGATTAGGTAGTAGATCGATCTCAAACAATTCAAATATGTCTAACAGTACTAAGTGATGTTGATTGTTCCACTCGAATATGTCTGTAGCTACTATTGACCAAGGTAGTTCATGAATTTAATTTAGCTGAAGTGGCTGTTTTTGCAAATGGGGTTTAGTACTATTACACACTGAACAGGAAGAAAGAACTCGATCAATGTCTTTCACTAGAGAAGTCCAAAATACAATTCTTCTCACCCTCCTCTTAGAAAATTCGGAACCTGGGTGATCACAATACAAAATCTGGATATATTCTCATTGTAAGGAAGCAGGAACAACAATGTTAAGACATTTGAAATTAATGCCATCTTCCATCAACAACTCATCTCTGTAAGGAAAGTAAGGTTGCACACTGGGTGGAACACTAGATTGCTTTGACAACCATCCAACACTGATTTAGTGATTGAGCTTTTGCAAAACTAGATCAGTCATTGTATGATCTTATAGCTCATCAACTCTTGTGGTAGAAAAAGTAGCACTTCCATGATATCGAAGTCAAAATTCTCTGTGTCAAGCTGTTCCATTATATTTCTGCATGATTTGGATAATGTATCAGCTAGATGAAGAAGTTTGCCTTAAGTATAGATCATTTTGAAGTTGTACTTTTGCAATTTGAGCATCATTCTTTGTAATCTCACTGGAGCTGAATGCATAGGTTTCTTGAAAATAGTAACCAAAGGCTGATGATCAGTTTCAATCTGGATATCTCAACCATAGATATAAGCATGAAACTTAGAGCATGCAAACACTATTGCCAAAAATTCCTTCTTAATTTCAGCATACTGCATCTCAGTCTGGGTAAGTGGTCTAGATGCATAGGCTACTGACCTGTCTTCTTGAAGAATAACTGCACCTAAACCAAATTTTGAAGCATTTCAGGAAAGCGTTACTTGGTTGTTGACATCATAGTACCTTAATGTTGGTGGCCTAGGAATTTTCTGCTTAAGAACTTCAAATGCTTTCTGGTGCTGTTCTAGCCATGACCATGTAACATTTTTATATGTGAGCTCTCTCAAAGGGGCTGTCAGTTCACTGTAGTCTGGTATAAACTTGCCTAAATAGTTGACCGTACCAAGAAAACATTGTAGAGTTTGCACATTGTCTCACGCTAGCATTTCAAGAATGGCTGCTTGCTTGAACAGGTCTAGTCTTAAGCCAATATTGTAAATAAACAACCCACATATATAACTTCTGGTAATCTGAATTTGCACTTCAGAGGATTGAGCTTTAAGTTCATTTCATGTGCTCTGTCTAGAACTCTCTTAAGATTTCTATCATGCTCTGCCTCACCATTGCCTCCAACCAATAAATCATCTGCTATTATGGCACAAGGATAACCCGAAACAATTTGCTCCATTGCAAGCTGAAAGACTTCACTTGCAGAATGTATTCTAAATGGCATCCTGAGGAATCTATATCTTCCAAATGGGGTACTAAATGTAGTCAGTAGTGAAGATTTGCAATTAAGCATCACTTGCCAAAATGAACTCTTTGCATCTTAGACAGAAAAAACAGTGGCATTCAGTATCAGGGTTGCAACTTCTTCAACTGTACCTATAGGATGATGCCTAATGCTTTGTTCAAATCTCTTGGGTCAATGCATATTTTGATTTCATCTGAGTTTTTGTTATGAGCTGCTACCATGAACGACACCCAGTCGGCAGGTTCTGTAACTGGACAAATTACACCTTGTTGCACCATTTTGTCCAACTGAGCTTTGACTTTATGCGGCATGGCTATGGGAACACTTCTTGCTGGTCTGACCACTGGACTGATCTCTGGGTCTAGTTCCATGGAATATACCACTGGAAGTTTGTCCAACTTATCATTGAAAACATTAGCATATTCTGAAAAAAATAGTGTTAGTGAAGGTGGAACTGAGACACGTGCTTATTTGATAAACTCCTTTGGTAAAAGAAAGCAGATTCATTTTCAAACTGTCCCTGAGACCCAAAAATGACTGCACAGGTCTTCGAACTACATACGATTGTAGGCTATAACAGTTGTTGGCCACATAACATGAAAGCACTACTGAGCCTTCGGTTTGAATTTCTTCACCTCCATAAGCAACAGGCTTTGCACAACTAGTCACATTTAGTTGTTCACCAGCTCTAACACCTCCAAAAGTATCTGTAAACATAACATTACACTTTGAACCAGTGTCCACTTTGAACTCTATGGATTTACTATTGATCCGAGCAGTACAAAACACTTAATTTCTTGCCAATAAATCTACTGCATCAATCTTTCCACCAGTCACTGACACACCATCTACATAGAAAGCAGACTGTTGCAGGTTTACTTAATCAACTTGCTTTTTGAGTGACCCTTCTTTGTAACTATGTTAGGTCTACTTGATTTACAAAATCTCTGAAAATGGTTCCACTTCTTACAATTGTGGCATTGCTGACCAAATGCTATGCTCTTTTCTCTTCTGGACTCATGGTTAGCACCACAATTGCGACAGTTAACAATAAATCTTGATTTGGGTTTTGCTAATTCACCCTTATGCTGTACTGACTCATGTTTGTTCTGCACTGGCTAGCCCTGGTTCTGCACTGAGCATGCTCATTTAACTGAACTGGTCTTGGAATGTACTAGAAGATTACGTGCTTTACCTGGGAGTCCCACAAGGGATGCTGCTGCCATGTGCTTAGGCCTGCCTTTGCATGTCACATGTTGCATGCTGTCTACATTAGCTCTGGAGCCTATTGAAACTGCTCTTATCACAAGCAAGCATACTTGTGTGCCTCTCTGTAACCTCATGGATCTGACAAATCTCAATGGCTTTGCTCAGCATCAAGTCACTGTCATGAAGCAAAATCTTGCTCACAGCAGCAGTATTAATACCAGACATCAGTCTGTGCTTTAACTCATCTTTTAAATCACCAACCTGACAAGTTTTAACTTTGTTAATTAGGCCAGTAATGTAAGCTGTAAAAGTTTCCCCTTGCTTTTGATCTGTCCTGTAAAACAAATGCCTCTTTAATGTAACATTAGTCTGGGGATTACTCATTTCTCTGAACTTGCTCTTCAAACACTCAGAGTCTTCGTTAGATTCAGCCTGCACAACAATACAATGAGTTTCTCCTTCACCTTCAGACACTGTTGGTGCATACACAAATGAACACTCCCTTTCAATGGCATCTGACTTTGCTAGCTTTAGCAAACTGAATGCCTTGGTGCATGCATCTTTATCAGAATAAGCTGCTTGTATTAATGTATCATACTCTTGCTCAAATATTCCCCAATTCTCTGCAACATTTTGATCAAATACAAGTGGTTATGGCTTGCAAAATCCATCTGCCATATTAATATATCTTAGTGAAGACTTTTGCAAATGTACACAAACACACATGTGTACACACACATGTGCTTGAAAACTATGCCAGTAATTGCACTAGCATGATAAACCTCTGTATAACTGAACTTTATGAAATAAATCTCCTGGGCATTGTAATACTCTGAAATCACCGCACTGTAAAAGTCACTTGCCTTGAAATTATTTTATTGTATGAGCCATCTTTACTGTATGAGCCATCTATCTTGAAATTATTTGACTGTAAAAGTCATTTATCATCATTTTTAAGAAACCTTTTGAATAACTGCATAGTGCAAATAAACTGGGCTAGAAACATTTCGAAGCAACTGTACATTAGGAATAAACTATTTTGAAGTAATTGCAATTTGCAAGTAAACTGTTTCAAAGTAATTATACTTTGCGAATGATCTAAGCAGAAGAAGCTCAGAGTGAGAAACACTTCAAAATAACTGTACTTTGCAAATAACAGCACACAGCACATTGAAAATTCTCAAAATGGCTGCACTTTGCCAAATACTTTTTACAGTGCAAGAAAGAATCTGTAATGGCTGCACTCCACAAATAGACACACCCAAGCACAAGAAACTTCTCAAAATGGTTATATTTAATTGCACTTCATGAAATAGTTGCACTTTGCACACAACAAACTCATCAGAATGAATGCACAGTAATAAACACACACCGTAAGCACTTTTACACACTTTGAGAGACTTCAAATAACTCTAGTTATGCAACTCAAGGCTTTAATCAATGCAAAGTAGTAAGTTATGCCAAAACACAGTAATTTGCCAAAACACATGCAGTTGCCTTGCTTTATTTATGCTCAACGTGCCTTTTTCTGCCCCTTCTGTTATACTCATTTTGCTCATTTAATCTCTTAATGTGCCCTTTCTGCCCTTTTGTTATATTTGTTTTGCTCATTTAATCTCTTTTCATGCCCATTATACTCTCTTGTGCTCGCTTTAACTCTAGACATGCTCATTTTACTTTAAAAATGCTTGTTTTATCAAATACCCTTGTTTCAAACATTTCCTTTGATTAATGAGCTTTTTATATTTCCTTGTTGCTTAATAAATGTTTATGTGCTATTTGTTTGCTTAATAATATGTTTTGTGCCCTTGTAATGTTCCATTTTATCCCTTTTAATAAATAAATCTTTTGTGCGTATTATTTTTACCTTTAGCTTGCTTCTGGCCCTTTTTTTCTCTCAGTTCCCTTAGTTTGCCTTCATCATTACCTCTGCACCTCATGGCTCTGAAGACTAGTCATCACCATCCCAGTTCTGACACCATGTCACTCGCCACGTCTGGAAGAAATAGGCGAACATTGTGGGTTCTTGTTCAAGTGGCTTTATTATATAAAAACACATTGTAAACAAAGTTAAGTAACTTTAACTTCTAAACAAACTAGCTATCATGCACATAGATGTTAACACTTTGGCTGCACCTTCAAAATTGCACTAAAGATAACACATGATTGGAATTTATATGCACACATAGACTTAGAAATGCTTCTTAAATGTACAGCACACTTGTTATTCTACACAAGAGATGATGATAACTTGTGTGTCTGTGGAAATGATGCAGTTTCTACATAACAAATGACAAACTGCAAAATTACTTTCTTGAAAGGGGATACAGTGATAACCTGTTAAAAGACATATTTGGTCCCATTTCAACCATGAAACTGAACAACAACCTAGCTCTATTCAATCGATCCATCACAAAGAGAAGAAATTCATATAATGATCTCACAGAATGATACTGACAAAGAGAAACATAAAAGAAGTATGAGTCTCACATTTTCAAAAGACTTTCTGGAAATAAAATGTACCATGTGTGAAAATTGGAGCATTGTCCAGGAAATAAGATACTTGACCCTGATGCTACTTTCATTTGCCCAGTCCATGGGCAAATGCCTAGTCGGACATTATCCGGTAAACAAACAAAATAAATAAAAATAAAAATAAATTTATTGTAAAGGATGAAATATTAGGAGCCAGGTAGAAGGAGATGCTTTGCCAACTATGGAGTCAAATGCTGCCACTTTGCCCTGCATGCCTCCAGGATGCAAATCCTGTGACTTTATGACTATGAGAAACCACTTTTGTTGTCCAAACTCAAAAAAGAGATATTACAGTACATTGAGAGATGACCTGAAAAGCAAGTTTGTAGTTTACAGGGCCAGCTCCACAGCATATAGATTGTTCTATATAGGCAAGACTATTAATGCCCTAAAGGTAAGGGTTACTAACACTTATCAGACATCTGACTAAAAGAGCTTAATAATCCACTATCCAGACATACTCTACACTGCAGAAACATTGAGAAATTTGTGTTCCAGATAGTAGAGAAAGTAATAACTGACCCACTTAAAGGCAACAGAGGAGATATACTTGAGGAAAAAGGAACTAGAGTGGCAAATTCATCTAAAAGCTTACTGACACTCAAGATTGAACACAAACTGCTCCATGAAATCTGTATTTGAACATAGAAAAATGGATCATAAGAGTCTTTACTAACAGTTAGATACTGTATTTGATATTCCTTCATTGTATTTTTAATTAGCATTATATTCACATTGGTTGACTACTATTGGACCAGGTAGAAACAATATGTAAGTTAACATTATAGACTTTTTAAAATTTATATGTAACACTGCCTTCTAAATCAGAGTTCTCTCATTTCAAATTCCAATGCATTTGTCAGGAATAGTATTATTAGTAAACAGAAGTGTTACAACTTTCCTGCAATAAGTTATACAATATTTTAATTTTGGTTTACATAAACTCATTGTTTAATGTTGCTAAATTTGTGGAATTTATTTATTTATTTATTGTTTCTGGTCTCGTAATGAAGTCTGTCATGTATGCATATTTATTATTTAGTGAGTTAATGCATTTAATGCCATTGTACTGTTCTATGCTGATCTGATGAAGCCTCACCTACATATTGATAGTTAGGCGAAAGCGCTTTAGACTCCTGAGGTTATTATTTTGTTCTTTTTCCTTACTTGCATCAGTTTCAGTAACAGCAGTAGACTGATGATGTTTCTTAAGATTGACATGTACCTTTTACTTCATGTCAGAATACTCACACTACCATAATCGTATCTATAAGTTTATGTAATAAACCTCCTTAGCCTCAGTTTATGTGGCCTGAGGCAATGCTACCTTCCTACCCTGATTAGATTCACCACTTCCTATTAATTAGCCCTAGCTTCACATACTTGGATTTAGTCTCTTGTCAACAAAGATTCACACATTTGTGCTATCCCTCCCATCATAGACTTAGCTTGCATTTGTTTACAACATGTACTCGTACAAGGTTGCTAAGGCCTGCAGCTCTTTACCTGTATCCATCAGGTCTATAACCTCTGTTCCAACTTTCAAAACCACTCTGAAATACTTGCTGGATAATATCTGGCTTTTTTCTTGTTCAAAACCAGGATAAACTATATCCCTAAATGTGAACAAGTACCATTTCATTCCTTGTACTTATTTACTCTCCCTTCTCCACTTACTTCCTTATTGCTATCTAATTCTTTTCCTTGACTTTCTCTCTAAATATACCATATGCCTGCTTTTCCCTCACTTCATATTGTAATTCCTATTTGTATTAGACCAACTTACCTTTAATTTCTAGGCAAACTGTCTATAATTTCTCTAAATATTAAATGATTGTCATATATATTGTATTGATTCTTAACCAATGTTTTTATATTATGTCAAATTTGTTAAAATTATTTAAACTGCAGATGTTTTTATTTTATTTCTGAAGATTGTAAAATTATTGTTCTTAAAATGTTTTGTAATAATTTGGGGGTTTTCCTCCCCGGGCCTCTGCTGAAAATGGGCTTCTACCCACTTGGACTTTTTCGGTAATCAAATGTCAATAAATAAATATCTGCACTGTTTTAGTACGTAAGACTATTGACAGTGGGCCTATATAATGCTTCTTTGTACTGTATTAACAATCAATGAATTATTTTTTACTTGTTTTAATTATAGATGGATTAATATATTTCTTATACTTAATGATTAAATAAATTCAGTAATACTGTCAAGGACCATACAGTCTGTATAGCATATTTTTCCACTCTCCCTAGACATCTCTGCAAAGGTTTTTTGCAACAGGCACTGGTACCAAACATGCTTACTGGAGATTCACTAGTTCCCATGGTGAGAAGTACACTTTGCTGTTTTATAGGGATTACTGCTATTGCAACTAGGACTTATGACACACACTACTGACAGATTCTTATAATATATCTGTTTTGACAGCATTTAATTGGAACAAACTGAAACAGAAGTCAGTTGTCTCTTTCCTCATAAACCCTATTTGGGTCACTATTATACAATGCAACAATTAATTTAGACCTAGCACATACAGTGGCCTTTCTTTCTCTTTGAGCACACTTATAATTGATATATCACTAGAAATCTGAATTCATTCTGTCATGGAAAGGGTGATATGCTCCTGACATAAAACATACAAAGTAGGTGTTCCCAGTCATAGGTTCAGCCAGATTGCCATGACTAGTTGCAGTTATGATTACTACAATATAATAGTTAATGATTTTAGTTTGACTGGTTGTCACATATTTCTTAGTACTTGTTGCTCCAACTAAACAGAGCACATAGTATGTACTTATCACATCAGAGACACAATGATGTACTAATAGTTCTACATTATATAAAGTTTTTTTTGCCAATCAGGCACTAGCCACATAGGATAGGAATAAAACACATAAGCTATAACCTATCATCTACCAATAGGAGTAGATGTGCAAAACAAGTATGAAAGATGAGTCTTAGTTATCTTATTGTAATTTGAATGTACACACATGACATACATTTATGACCCTAGCTCGAGTTAATTAACAATGAACTCCGTGCTAAAGCAGATAAATATTGCATATCATGTAAACTAGATTTAGATCTGATGAATCTCATTTAAGGGTGAAAGTGCTCATCCATTTGTTTTTCAATAAAGAAATTTTGATTTCTAAACAAGTTATTATTGTTTGATTACTCTGAAGTCTAAAGTGAGCTTGCCTACAGTGCACGGTTCTGTTTTCCTGATTTTTTAGACTTCTCAACCAGCAGCTTTGTTGCTCACAAGGACCTGTTTTCCCTGTGGTTATTGTTTTTCCTTATGGGAGGGAAGCATCTTACCACCCCAGGATAGAAAACTATTGTGCCTCAACACAAGGATCTGTGCACCCCCCACACCCTCTGCAACTTAAATATATCAACTCCAAGATCGCACTACAGTAAAGAGAATGGTAAAGTTCCTATTCTGCACTGTACGGCAATCTCCATTGACAGTTTTCAAGATTCCACAATCTCGAAGTTCTGAGCATCGGTATTCAAAGCTTCAAGATTGTGAAATCTCAACATTATGAAGTGGACCTATATATTATTTATATATATATATATATATATATATATATATATATATATATATACACACACACACACACACACACACACACACACACACACACACACACACACACACACACACACACACACACAGACATCCATGTGCCTAAGCAAGTACACCTATATGTCAAAGTGTTCCAAAATTTTTCATATCCTCTTAACAGATTGGCTGTCACCAGCATCTGTACCTACTAACTCCAACTGCAAAATCTATCTTTACCCTTGTTGAAGGGGAAGTCTGGGAGTATAACACCAAATTAGTGTGTACTTCAAGCAGGATTCAAACACAGATCATATGAAACATCATTCCAGATCTACCATTAAACTATTGAAGATACTGAATATACAGCTAATGGGCATAGAAGCTGTAACCCAGAGCTGATAATTGTGTCTTGACTCTTCTTTTATATTATTGCTCTATACACTTTATAGGTTTGCTGCATACATACAATGTCTAGGCTGTTTTCTGCCCTGTTTATACCTTGATATTCACTGTATAATCTCCTTCTAAGGTTATTTTTAGTGTAATTATTTATATAGTATTTATTAATGACCTTCACCTTTTATAAACTAGCCAAAAATAAGGGAAGCTAATCCATAGCATCAACATATATCACCTATCAGCTCATAGTAAAAATCCTCTACACTGAACTAGCAGTTCCATAGTTGGACACATACTGCAAAATATTTCTTGTATTTCTTTCATTTTTATTTTTTATATATAATGAATTTGCAATTTTGTAACTGCCATCTGTGGAAGAAAAGGAGCTCACTACCTTCTAATGTTTATCGCATTACCTAACCACAAGGAGCCATCATGGGAATAGAACGCACAGCTTACTGATCTTCCAACATAAAAAAAAAAAAAAAAGAATGTGACAGATGCATCATGGCTAATAACATACATTCTGACATGTAAACAAGTGTTGCCGGCAAACAGGTCTACATCCCAACAAATAGTTTAAACTATGCTTTAAGCTTACTTACTGAGAAAGGAAGTACAGATTGCAACATTTTTGTCATTATTTTTAAATTAGCCTGGCACTAGTAACACAGTGTAAAGTTAACCTGCAGGCTTACAACAAAGTTAACACACCCAGAGCTCAGTTCCACTGAAAAAATCTGAAGAATGAGGTGTTTAAATATGCTTGCTTGTTTGTGTTTGTCTATTATTACTTTATAAAGGAACTTAGCAAGTTTGTGCTCTAGTCGACAGTACTTGAGCATCCCCACCACACACACACACACACACACACACACACACACACACACACACACACACACACACACACACACACATCCAGCACCTGCTGGATTCATAGACTCATCTTCATGAAGGTGCCTGTGGAGTAAGCATGTTGACATCACTGGGAGTTAAAACTCAGCCCCAGGCTATGGCAGAGGAGAAGATGGCAGGTTACAACCCTGGCTATTTGTATATTTTCCAGATGCAGAGCTGCAAGAAGCCAGTATATCACCACCTAAAATCACCTATTTCTCACCCCATGAAACCAGGAATGGTTTGCAATGCCACTAGCATACTGACAATGTCAAAGTAATTCCTGCAACTCGGCAAGCTACAAGAGTAAGGAAATTTAAAACTATCCTAGTCCAACAGTATAATGAGCCACACAGATATGTAGAACAGCTGTCTGCCCATTGTTTCATTTTACCTGCAAAACACCATGGCAGGTTACATCACAGAATGCCAGATGATAAAATGACTCTATCATACTATCATTTACATAAATCTGATGTGAAAATAGCATACTACCATTCCACAAAATATGATGCAGATAAAGTCTCTGCATCTCAACAATAACTTGTTAGGGTTAGGTAGGGTAAAGCTATGTAGCAATAGTTAAATTAAAATATTTTTCTACTACATCCAAAAATAATCCTATGAACTTTACTCCAAAGTGAATATAAACTGTCAGCAGCCCACCCTATAAGTGCTGCTTGCCTAAAAAAACATATTAATAGCAATCACAAAATTCAGTATCTAATGTTGTTACAGCATCATTGTGCTGAGCCATCACTCCAGCCACAATTTATAGTTTAATATTATTAAATCTCTATCCTCTAAGAAACAGCTCTGCGACTAATAAAGCTTACTGCCCCACCACACGACACCAGTAACAGCAAACAGTTTACGGATTCAATACCAGTTCTACAATAACCTTTAGCATGTAGGGTACCTTGCCACTAACTTAACTGAATGGATAAAGCTAATAGCTGCCTTACTTGTTTGATTGTTTTGCTGAGTCAAAGAGAACAGGACTTGATTTTTTAAGTTATGTATAACCTGCATTATCCACTTACTGCCAGAATTCTAGTAGTTATATTCTTCCCAGTTGTAATTTACAAAACTGATTTCCCTTTCCTTAAATTTCTTGATATTTCCCCCTCTGACATGTTCTTAAGAAACCTTGATGCCTTTTTTTACCACCTCATCCTGAATTCCAATGCATACTTCTTTCTATTTCTTTATCTTCTTAAATTTGCATAAATTGTTTCTTTCCTTTTCCCTTTTTCACATCTTCTGCAGACTGTGCCATTAAATACAATCCCAGTCTATTTATGATAAAGGAAAAAATCTTTACCTTTTTGCAATTGTAGATACACAAAAGAAATGGGTGATGTGTTTGAACTTCCCACAACTGAGACAGGCTTAGTTCTTCAAGGTATGTCTTCTGTCTGCAGGCCTTATAGCTGTCAATGACTGTAACACACAGACAGCTTCACAGTTTTATGACTCACACTCACCAAACAAGGCCTTCCTACTCTGTCACTTCCCATGTATGTCACTAACACATTCTATGTCTGTTATTATTTATTAAATCCCTTTTATAAAAAACATTCTGTCTGAAGTTCCAGAACTGCCCCATAGGATGAGCAACCAACATTCCTATTAACCTTTTCTCAGGTATTTTCACCCAAGGTCAACTTTCACCTGAATTGCTTGTATCTCTTTGTAGATAAATACATATGCTATCCTTTGGTATCATATTGCATGCCAGTATTTTTAGATTTCCTAAAAAATACATTCCATCTATCGTGTGTACAATCATATTTAGCTGCTTGTAGCCCACACCTCCCTTTCTTCTGACCAGTCCTTCTGCTCAAAAGTAACCAGGCAGCCTCGTTATGCACCTCTTCTTTTCTACCAGCCATATGAGCCACAGTAAAGCCACATAAGTTTTCTTTAGCTTGGTTTGTGTAAGTCCAGGAAACTTTTCTCATGTAGTCCCCACCTAACACACTTTACAGTTTTGTTTTCATTCAGGCACAATTACACTCTACTTGGTTTGGTCAACATTCACATTAATGGGAGAAACAAATACAGCATCATCATCACAATACATCTGTAAAGATTCATCTTACTAAGAATCACAGCTCAGTTTGGAAATCTGAACTGCAGTTTCTATTATAAATTGTTTGGGCCCGGTCAGCTTCTGTATAGAAGTATGTAATGCAAGGAAGCTATTCAGTGCATTGAAGATTGTTTTTTGTATATTAATTACAGTTAAACTGTGGATTTTTATAAAACTAAAGCAATGATTAAATATGCAGGAAACAGTTTAACTGCTACAAATGTTATGGAGTATTTCAGCTGCTTCATCTCATCCTTATTACTGTTTCTTCAGTACGAACAGTATATTTATAATTTATAAATTCAGACAGCTCAAATGGTGCACAGCTAACACACTATATATCATTTTGATTTTGTTGCTTTGTACTACCAATAAGCTAAATACAATGTATGTGATAATTTTTAATGTTTCTAGGTATAATTTATACACACACACACACACACACACACACACACACACACACACACACACACACACACACATTTACTTTACAGATGCAAGAATATGCTACAACATTTAGTTCAAGATGCAGTTAACAATGTCAACACATGGCTGGAAAAAATAGAGCTTTATGGATAAGATGTAGTCATAATGACTGAAATGACATGCTACAGGGATAACAACATATCATTGTATAGAGAGGTATGAAGACATTAGAAGGTATGTGATTATATTCACTATTATTCTAATAAAAGCTTAACCAGTACAGGCTTTGTCTGTAGTTATAGTATTTATGCATTTATTTATTTATTTTACATTAGTCCGTAGTTATAGTATTTAGCCATTTATTTATTTTACAGTTTGATAACCAGGTGGTTGAGGTAGTTCAGAAACCCTTTTAAGTCAAGACCTGGGTACAAACTGTACAGAGTAAAAAAGAACATACAACAATTATTAATACAAAATTGTAATACATCATTAAGAAGGAAGATAAGCTTACAGCACTACAAGACTCCCTTATTTTTGAATGAAGGCAAGTAGATTGTTAGTTTACATTAGAATGTATTTACAATGGGCCAGATTCACGATGGCTTGCACGGAGTCTAACAGTAGAGTAAGACTCCATGCAGCCATCATGTCCAATGAGCGATCCAGGAACAGCCTGCAGGGGCGTGCAAGAGAGCTCCTAAAACGGCTCTTACATGGACAGGGCTAGGATATGCAAATTACCTCAATTGCAGGTGAAAGGCATGCAAATGAGGTAGATTTGTGATTCAGGAAACCCGAACCTGTCCGAGTAAGAGCAGTGTTATTTGCAGAAATGTACTCAGTTGACAACTGAGTACCGTTCTGCAAATAGCAAAACGGAGCCGTGACAGCTCCAAATAAAGGTTGCATCCAGTGCAGGAAGCATGCCAATGGCCAAATATATGGCCATTGACAATGTTTCCCAATGCAATATGAAAAAAAAATTATTATTTTTTTTCTCCGATTTCCGAAGTTTAAGCGTAACGCAGCACCGCGTAAACAGGCTGAGCTCTAAAAAAACAGAAAACTAAAAATTAAAACCCACAAATGTGGATCTTATTTAAATTGTTAATGTACAATGCAAGGGAATGGCAGGCTGAAGACAACATGGCCACTGAGTAGAGGTTGCTAAGGGGGGAAGCTCAGTCTAAGAGATGTAACCAAGCATTAGTAGGCAATCCTATGCAAAGGAGGGTTAGGATAGTGAATCGCAAGTTTACATAGCAAATGAGCACAGTCAGTGGAGTGTAGGAGTAGGATAAGGGGAGTAACAGAGTAGAAGATAGGTGACATCACGAGTGGGGTATGTATGAAAGAAGTGAAGCTCATTGGAGCAGAGTGGCATGTGTCAGCTGTCATTTACACATCATGGAAAGAGGTGTGTCAACAGGTAGGCTAGGTAAAGGCAAGAAATGGAAGGTGTATGCCGTGGATAACACCAACGTTTCTTGCTGAGCGGGTATGCACGCATGTGTGCGCCTGTAAACCCAAGTAAGACAGAGTGTGCGTATGTAAGCGTGAGTGCGCGCGTTTAAGCTGGAGTAAGCATGTATAAGGCTGTTTTGAGTTGTAAGCGCGTTTGCGCTGGTGTGTGTGCGTTTTAACCCGAATAAGCAAGTTTTAGTCCGTGTAAGCATGTGTGCACGCATGTGAGCTGCTGTGAGCGTGTTTGTGCTTGTATGCGCGGCACTGCCCCCCGGAGGAAACAGAAAGGAAAAAGGAAGCACAAGAAATAGTAGGAAGCTACCAGGGAGTACTAGCAGAGCTAGCAAGTGAAAACAATCAGAATCAGGCAATTACACAGGCAGTACACTAGCCCAGCCCAGCCTAGCACTTAAAACTCTGCAAACAACAGTCCATTATGTTTCTCACAACAGACACTGCAGTAAGCTAATAGAAGTGAAAACTGAAAAAGCTTTACTGAGACAAAGAAATGTTAGGGGCTGCCATTGCTGTTATAAGGTGACATATGCAACATGCTGAGGGTGGTGACAATGGAAATGCTGCTGGACAACCCACAGTGAGGAGACGGAGAAGAGTGTACAGGCCCAGGGTAACCTACCAGGGGCTACATGAGCTGGAGATAGTGGAGCGCTATAGAGTGGACAGAGACCTCCTGCAGCAAATTGTTGAGCTGTGCAGGCCACGCCTCACACACAGAACCAACAGAGGGGAACCCATCCCAGTGGAAACCAAGGTATGTGTTGGCCTAAGAATATTAGCAACAGGTACCTTCCAGAGACCAACTGGTGATATGATGGGGATATCACAGGCATCAGCATCCAGGGTACTGCACCAGTTCCTGGATGCCATGTCAGCACATGTCGGTGATCATGTATATTTCCCCAATTCCAGTGAGGTATTGGCCAGCAATATGCGTCTCTTCCAGCAAATAGCAGAATACCCTGAGGTAGTGGGTGCAATAGACTGCACGCACATATGCATCAAAGCACCAGCCAGCGAGCGGGGTAGGGTCTACTTCAACAGCAAGGGCTTCCCCTCCATCAACTGCCAGGTCATGTGTGATGCCCAGGGCATAATACTGAATGTGTGTGCTGGCTGCCCTGGAAGCTACCATGATTCCCATATCTGGCATCTGACGCAGCTGTACCAGACATTTGCCAATGGGGACATCCCACATGGTCACCTAGTGGGGGATGCTGGCTATGCACTGGAGCCATGGCTGATGACACCCATCAGAAATGCACACACACCTGAACAGGAACACCATAATGAGGCACACGCACAAACACGTAATGTAATCGAGCATGTGTTTGGGCTGCTCAAGTCACGGTTCCGGTGCCTGGACACATCTGGTGGAGCCTTGCAGTACTCACCAACTACATGTACCCAAATTGTCATGGTATGTGCTATGCTACATAATATGATCCTGCGAAAACAGCTGCAGCAGGACCAGCATAGGCCTGGGCCAAACAGCCCCCCACCATTGCCAAGGCCATCACAGGCAGAGCGTGACTCGGAGGAGGAACAACCTGAGCCTGCCCCAGTAGGCAGAAGGAGGCATGCCCAGTATGCTTTGGCCTTGGCAAAGAGGCAACACATAGCACATACACTGGCTCAGTAGGAACTCTGGAAATGATACCTCTCTGACTTGCACATATAGTAAAAGGGATGCCTAAGTTGACACTACCTGCTTTCAAACATGTACAGGGAGTGTAGTATGTGCATCCGACATAGGCAGCCCTGCAGCACCACCTGAGGCATGATTGCCATGTGTTAAGCAATATAAAGCAGTGCTAAACAGCATTTACCACCATGTAGTATATGCAAACAAAATTGCACACACCAACTAGCACAACTGTGGTCAATGTTGAGTAATATTGGGCAATGTCCAGCAATGTTGGTGAATATTGAGCAATGTCGGACAAGCCTGGTCTAAGTAGGGCATAGCTGAACAAAAGCCAACATGCTCATATTTGCTTAACTGGCCCTTAAGCAGTCTGGTCTGCTCAGTATGAAAATATAAAGCAGTGATGGGCCTCGAACCCAGGATACTGTGCACTATAGTTAAAGTACTGAACCACTAAACCATGACAGTATTGCAGTGGTCAGCCTGTATGAAGGAATGTTGATAAGTCTATGCAAAGTATCTCATGGAAACCCTGCAGGCACAGCATAATCCCTGTCGAGTTATGACACAAAGGTGAGTCCTGCAGTAAGAACAGAACCTGACTTCCAACACACACAGTATAAATGTTAATATTGGTCATGTTCACACACATCAACAAATGTAGTGGACCTCAGATAGCAACATACTGAAAGGTCACACTGGGCATGCTCACACACTTGAATAAATGAGACAAATGTCAGGCAACAAAACACGGAAAGCCTGAACTGGGCATGCTCACACACTTAGGCCATGTCTGAGTACAGCAGTGGGCCACACATATCTGGCAGTTGCATGTGTTAACCCAGGAACCTCTCACTATCCAGCAATCTGCCCTGTGTACACAGTTATATGACAACAGACACATATATAATATAGTGGAACCCTGTCATAATCAAATATGTTCTGCAGATACCTAAGTTGTTCATAGAAACTGGTAAAGCAAAGACGATAAAGACCTGCAAACAGTATCAGCAATAAACATTGTGCATCCCGAACATTAGCATAGGTTCAGAGGTCGATACTAGGCTATCTGCCCTAGGGCATGTACAAGCCTAGCCAGAGTGTGTTTGGCATTCGCAACCCTGTCAGATTACTACACTGTGCGTGTGAATAGTAGGTCACACAAGATAGCCCATGTATGTTTAGGCTAGTGTGCCTCTGTCTAGCAGGGACACAGAAGATATCCCAGGGTAAACATACGATCACCCATACAGTCATCAAGATGTCTCCTGTAGGTGGTCAGTGGGTGGCTCTGCCTATGTGAAACTGGGATTACAATCCGGAGTGAGTGGAGCCTCTGGGATAAGAATCTGTCCCTCCAGCATGTCCTATTAACATCTGTGCTGAGGTATATGTCCCTGGAGTGTGTAGCTCCAAGGGAGTCGGATATCCTGAGGTGGAGCATGTCCAGTAATTCTGGGTTGGGTATATCTGTAAACAACAGGCACACATCATATCTGAGTAGGTGGTAAGCGACTGAGTAGAGCTGGAGTTACTGCATCCGAACTGTGCAGGGCATCCGTGTGAGTCCCTAGATCTGCTTGGTGAGGAACTTCTGTGGCCAGTACAGTTGCTGCAGGTGTCGGGTAAGGTACACCCCAAATGTGGCATTGTAACCAAGCATGGTTGTGATGAGTATAGGGGCACAATGACCTCACTCGATCTAGATGTGAAACCATATGGGATAAGGTGGCCTATATAGAAGGTCTGTCCAACCACTTTGGCAACGTGATTGTCAAAGGCGACAGTATGAACAAGTCATGTCCCCAAACCCCTAACAACTCCTACCATATGTAATGGAGTACTACCTATGTGGTAATGTGTGGGCATGTTGTTATTCCCAAAGGGGATGACTATGCAACTAATGGCATTTATCTGTAGGCCATGGCTCAGGCACCAGTCATCCATCTCTGTGAGACCCTGTTTGAGTATGCATGTGGCAGCTGGAGAGTTGATTATGGCACCCAGTTTGCAGTCAAGTGTGAACATGGTCAGCCATATTCCCCCTGTGGTAGCCTGTACGTCAGACAAATATATACTGAACAAGAGAGGTCCCAGGACCGAGCCGTGTGGGATGCCACGTGTAACTGGTGTATAGTCAGACATGGCACCTGCAATTCTGACCATGTGGGTGCTATCCCTGATCCAGGTAGCAATCCATCATGTGAGATATGTGTCCATATCGATGCTGGTGAGCCTATGCATAATGGCCCAGTGGGTTATTGTGTTGAAGGGTTTTGCAAGGTTCAGGTAGGCTGTGTGGACAACCGTCCCTATGTCGATGGACCTGTTAACCGTTTAAAGAATACAAACAGGTTCAAGAGGCAAGATCTGCCCACAACAATGCTGAAATGTGTAGGACACAGTGTCTGTAGGTTCCCGATGTCTATGTGTATGAGTCCCATGACAATACGCTCCATAGCTTTGCAGAACAGGCTAGTTAGGCTTATAGGGCAATATTGTCTGTGGTCCGTTGTGGCACCAACTCTGTGGAGTGGGACCACTGTCGCTGTACGCCATTCCTTGGGTACATATCCTGTAGTAACTCTGATATTGAACAGTGATGTAATGTAAGGGTTACGTCTGTCATGAAGCTCGTGTAAGATGCAGGCCGGGACACCATCTGGTCCCATTGATGCTGTGATGTACGCTTTGGGGAGGGCAGCACTCACCTGTTACTGTGTGATGTCAGGGAGGTTACACTCTGTTGGGATGGATAGTTGCTCCTTAGGGGGGATGGGGGGAGACATCTGCACTGAACCTGTTTGCCAGGATGTTGGCAATGCCAGTGGGTTCAGGGTAAGTTTAGTCAGTATGCAGTAACTCACAGCATATCAGTGAGTGTCCACCCAGGTTCCTGACATAACTGAAGAAGGCCGTGTGATAGTCCTATGTGTCTGGTGCAATTGTCCGGTAGAAGCGGCCCTTAGAAAAGTTCATGAGTGATCGTAGCTGTCTGCTAGTACAGATCACAGATGCCTTCCCCATCTGGGATTGTGCTCTATCATGTAGTAGCTTCCTCCTGATGTTGTACAGCTTATTAATGGCTGGGGTCTACCAGACAGGTCCCCTGCCATTGGAGGAGTGAGTCCTGTTGTTATTTGGGATAGCACAATCCATGCAGTCCACTAGGTGTCCATAGAATGTGTATGTAAAGGATTCAGCAGTCTGAGCCATATTTGCCACTGTCTCAGGGTCTCTGAAGGATACCACCTTGCTTTGGTGAAGTGAGACGTTGGCTCATGAGAAGTTCACCAAGATTACCCAGGATGGGTGTGTGGAGGGTATATGTATGTCCAGTGAGATACATGTATGTTCTGACCTTACCAATGAGGGGTATATCGCTGGTGTGGAACATAGAGTCCCCATGTTGGTGATGATCAGGTCCAATATGTATTCCCCTTGTGGCTGTGCTGACTGGTTGTGCCATAGCATATGAGTCTACAAATTGTAGCGACTGTTGGGTGAGGGTGTTGGGGCTTGAGTAGTATCCCCAGTCAATATTTGTGTATTTGAAGTCACCCAATATAATGGTGTTTGTGGAGACCTTCATATTCTCCATAGTTCCCATGAAAGCCGAGTGTGGTTCCTGAGTTTGGGAGGGTGGTCTGTAGCAGGCAACAAACTGAAAGGCAGTTTTGCACAATGGTAGTTGTATATGTATGGTCTGTGATGCTTTGTGCAGTGCTACTAACCCAGAGGTGTGTGTATCTGTGATGTATATGGATACTCCCCCTAGTTGTGTTGTCTGTTCCAAGTCTTGTGGTCAGAAAGCATGGTATGAAACATAACCTGGTAGTGCTGTTGTGCATAAGTGAGCCTGAACCAGGCATCTGTTAGTGCACAGATATCGCTATCCTCCATACTGAGGAGAGTCCTGAGTGGCCGCAATATGAGGGTAACACATCTGGTGTTGAGCAGCATTACCCTTAGTTTCATTTAACCTGTAATGTCTATGGAGGTGGGTTTGTCTTTTGAGCCCTGCTTAAAAAGGCACTATGGTGGTAGGAAGAGCCTTAGCCAGCATTCAGAAGTCCAAGGGTGACAGGTGCAAGCTGTCCATAGTGAAGCTACGTGGCATGTCGAGCATGTCACCACAGGCTGACAGACACTGTATCCCCTATGAATGACACCAATTTGTTAGCCAACTGTTAAACGTGATATGTTTGTCTGTATACTGTGACATCATAATTGGTGGGTGTAAGATGCTAGACAAGGTCAGGGTCATACTGGCCTGGGCTACATGATCAGAGTGTTCCTCCATGTATCATGTCATGTGGTCCAGGGAGTAACATCTGAGGTTTTACGCACCAGCATGGACAATGATGGTGCCAGTCCTGTACTTGCTTTGGAGTGACCTGACTGCATGTGTTATGTGGCAGATCCTGGCACCCGACAGACAGCCCAAAGTGACTATTCCCTTGTTTGGGCTGGTGAGTGGTACGTCAGTGTGTCTGACAATAAGTGTCGCCTATTACAAGTGTATTAGGTGTGTTGTTTAACTGAAGGGCAGTGACTGTGTGGCACACTGACATTGTGAACTATGTGATATGTGGGTATTGTAGTGGGGTAGCAGTTGTGTGTGTGTCTGCTTTGGAGGTCTCTGCTGCTTAGGCAGAGTTCATTTACAGCATCCGAGTATGTCTATGTGTGATAATGTGGTTTGAGTGCTGTCGCTAGAGGATATGTGAGACTGATATGTGGTGTGTGTGGTTACCTTCACCACCTGATAGACTGTGCCAGTCATGGGTCGAGAGAGTTCAGCACCCTGTATGTCTATATAGGTGCATCTCACACATATATCTGAGTTTGTCGGGAGGAGGAGAGGGTTGTCTGTGTACATGAGGCAGATGTGACATTGTGTCAACATCACAATATTCACCAGCTGGACTGGAGAGTACACACGAAACCGACCCCTGGACATGCCAGGATATTATGATGACATACTCTGTAGCCTGATCACAAAGGATCAGTAGGGTGTTAAGTGTGTAAAAGAGTATAACAGGGATTAGTGCTCAGGTTCATTGGTGTTTTGTAAAGAGTAGCTGAGAAGGAGTCCAGACTGAATCATGACACCTCCTTCAGCTATGTCATAAATAGCAATGTACACCCATATATGTCCTGAGTCAGGGCCAACTGTACCTGACTGACAATGCCGACATCCTGACAGACAGGCCCATATATACATACCCACCTCCCACTGACGATAGTCCATATCATCATACCAGGAGATATCACATGTAGAATGGATGAGCAGCTACCCCCAATGCCAAAAGCATGGCAGCAAGTGGAATACATTGATTCCCAATATGTGTCATGCATAAACTACAGAACAAACAGATCCTGCACCTGAACAGTCAGCTGAGCCTCACCCCTACACAGGATGTGGAACCGTTGAATGTGTTACAGCAACATATGGCACTCCCCACAAGTGTTGGTGCACAACACACCATGGGAAGTACAGTCCAGTATGCCTATGAAGTCTGATCTGCAAGGTCATGGAGTCCATCATGGTTGAAGTCATAAACAGAGCTATTGGAAGCTGACATACACACAACCCTACCAACTGTGGTATGTTCATGTGCGGATCATGGTTCCCAAACATGCTAGACTGTTTGCAAGGCAGCCACCCAGGACATACATCACTGAACACAGCTACACATGTCTCACATAGACTTTGAATAGCCCTTTATCAACATCCCAGACACATGTAGTATCCACAAAACCAACAAGCTGTGCATAAATATGTGTTGACATATGAAGGAATGTCAATGTGTCCACAGATAGATCACACAAGGTAAGGATTATGAGGTCCTGTTCAAGCTGTTGACACCTGCTGACCCACATGGACCATTCCTGGAATGGCATAAAACAAAGTGTACACACATCACCATGTCCAGTCTGATGATGTCACCATCCTATAAATACAGCAGGAGAAGGGAAAACAGCCAGTAAAGCAAATAGCGTGCTGTGTTAATATGTCTCTCTCTGGTATCATAACATAGTTAGGTAGGGGTTTGAATCCTGCAAACACTGAGTGTGTGTGTTAGAGGGGTGTGTGTATGTATGCAGTTTCCTTTGAGAGGAGTGCCCTTTTTGGAGACTGGGAAGACTCACTAAAAGAGGTACATTCCTCTTTGGAAAGTCTGATGATGTCACCATCCTACAAATACAGCAGGAGAAGGGAAACCAGCCAGTAAAGCAAATAGCGTGCCGTGTTAATGTGTCTCTCTCTAGTATCATAACATAGTTAGGTAGGGGTTTGAATCCTGCAAACACTGGCTGTGTGCGTGTATGTGGGGGGGTGTGTGTATGTGTGCAGTTTCCTTTGAGAGGAGTGCCCTTTTTGGAGACTGGGAAAACTCACTAAAAGAGGTACATTCCTCTTTGGAAAGTCTGATGATGTCACCATCCTACAAATACAGCAGGAGAAAGGAAACCAGCCAGTAAAGCAAATAGCGTGCTGTGTTAATGCGTCTCTCTCTAGTATCATAACATAGTTAGGTAGGGGTTTGAATTCTGCAAACACTGACTGTGTGTGTGTGGGTGTATGTGTGCAGTTTCCTTTGAGAGGAGTGCCCTTTTTGGAGACTGGGAAAACTCACTAAAAGAGGTACATTCCTCTTTGGAAAGTCTGATGATGTCACCATCCTACAAATACAGCAGGAGAAGGGAAACCAGCCAGTAAAGCAAATAGCATGCCGTGTTAATGTGTCTCTCTCTAGTATCATAACATAGGTAGGGGTTTGAATCCTGCAAACACTGACTGTGTTTGTGTGTGTGTGTATGTGTACAGTTTCCTTTGAGAGGAGTGCCCTTTTTGGAGACTGGGAAAACTCACTAAAAGAGGTACATTCCTCTTTGGAAAGTGTGATGATGTCACCATCCTACAAATACAGACGGAGAAGGAAAACCAACCAACCAATAAAGCAAATAGCGCACCGTGTTAATGCGTCTCTCACTAGTATCATAACATAGTTAGGTAGGGGTTTGAATCCTGCAAACACTGACAGTGTGTGTGTCACTGTTGGTCAATGCAGTGTGGGTTTTGGTTTTACTATGGTAGGACATATTATGATTAAAACAGTAAGTGCATTGCACACATCAGGTATCTGCATGGCAAATATATATGTGTACATGTCCCCTCAATCAGTACATAGGTGTGAAGCCTGCATACTACATGAATACATCTGTTTCCATTGACAGGTTGTGCCGCTGCTTCTCAGATCGTAGGTCACATATGTATGTATGTGACAAGGCCGTCCACTGTTGTGATCTGTGGCCAAGGTCATCTGTGCCACACACACCCATGACAGTTACTAAAGAGTAGTGTGAGTGAGGGTATATGCCTGGGGTATATGTCAGACATGTTCATACACAACAACGACTGGCAATAATGGACAGTCTGTATAGGTGTACAACTGCCTTGTGGATATGCATTCAGGCCTCTAATGTCTTATGTGATACACCGAGGGACTCCACAATACCTATGGATATGTGGATACCAAGGGACACATGACATAACACGAGGCTGTATGTACACATTGGTACCCAACATACATGTTGAGGTCTACCATCGATGTGGTACTGACGGGATAGTATGTATAGTAAATGTGGATGACTATGCCATAGCCGGCTTACTGCTATACAGCATGTATCAGACAACAGGTATCTGTCTGTATGATACCCTTGTGTAGGATATCGTCCCATCCAGGGAATGCATTGTAGGCCAATGCATGCATTTCCAGATGTGGATGGACACATCCCTAGTGTGTTTGCATGTACCTAAGGGGCTATATGCCAAACAGGTGTGGTCCCAGGAATGGGTGGCGGTCAATACCACTGGTTAGTGTTAGAGTATAGTACCGGAAGGATCCAACTGTTACTGAGTTCCCTACAACTGTGTGTCATTTGTCAGGACATCATCCAATGATTGCTTATAGTCATGCTGTTGAGGTTGTGTATACTACCAGACCGCAAATCATTGACAGATATTAACAGTATCACCCACAGCATAGTGTCAACCCATGTCATACACACATGTGGACCCATGTTAGTACATAACTGTAGTAGAATGCATACTGGCCATTGAAAGTTACTATGAGATGTTA
This sequence comes from Protopterus annectens, assembly GCF_019279795.1. NCBI lineage: Eukaryota > Metazoa > Chordata > Ceratodontiformes > Protopteridae > Protopterus > Protopterus annectens. The sequence goes on from NC_056737.1 coordinate 249,560,845, forward strand.
ACAATGTGTACAACAGGGTATGCCACATGTCCCATGTGTCCACCATGCATGTACATGCAGACAGTGTGCACCCACCATGTTCACAGATGTACACTTGCTAATCTGTACTGCACACATCACACACATACTGTCCACTCACTAACACATGCTGGCAACACATTACACTTCAGCCAAGTGGCACATGGGTGGACAATACATACTCAGACCTAACAGTGGTGTAAACAATGCTACATTGACAATCAGAGCTTTGATGCATAATGCCTGCTCAGACATACCTACAAGGATGTCATTACACTTTCCTGTTGACAACTTGCTAATATTGCTACACTGCTATAATGTCACCCTGTGCATCAGCACCATGTTAGCCTGTTCCTGCATCAATGTTACAGATGACAGGAGGTGACACAGGTATCATCATATGCACAGGGTGTGTTGTTGTTTGCCAGAGCCTGACATTGACCCATCCAATCGACATGTCTGTGTGTGTGTGTGTGTGTGTGTGTGTGTGTGTGTGTGTGTGTGTGTGTGTGTGTGTGTGTGTGAGGGACAACAGTACAGCATGGGCCAATGTTGATGTAATGTGTGTGTGTATGTGTGAGCCCTAGTTGTTTGGTTAATGTGTGTGTGTCTGCATGCACACAGCTCCACCATGTGGCTGCCATATACGGTAGTTTGTGGGACAGCCACAGACTGTACCTGCTAGGCTGTACAGATCACTGTCTCTGGCCACGGACACAGTACCTGTGCCTGGCAGGGGTGCTACGGACAGTATCGGGTACCAACCCCGACTGGGTACTGTCATCAGAGGCAGAGGTATGATGACTGGACCCATGTCCCTGCTGGGACTGGCCAGAGCCACGTGCACATGGTCTACTGGGATGGTCAATGGACAGGCCAGCCCCAGCATGGCTGGGGCTGGTACTGCCACTACGGGAGCGGCTGTGAACTGTGGGCCATCCGCGACCACTGCCAGCTGTTGCTGTTGCTGGCATGCATCCGCGTCGATGTCGCAACCATCCCGCATGGTCCTGGCTCATGGAAGACATATTGTGGAGGGCATCTACTGTCTCCCCCCAACGTCTATCAATGACCTCGGTGTAATTCCGGATGGCACCGGCAAGGTCACGGATGCTGTCATTGATAGCGGTGTAATGGGCCCTCTGCGCCCTAAGTCCCTGTCTGGTGTACCGTTCCATACGTGCCTGAGCCTGCATTACAGCCCAGAACATACTGGACATTGTAAGACCTGTGAGGGCATGTCTGCCAGGGGCAATACGACCAGCGGTGCTCCCCCGAGAACCCCTGGACCTCCGCCTATGTGGTACCATTCCAGGAATCTGGCTATGGCTGCTGTGAGGGGATGCAAGTGCCATGGGTACCACACTCTCCTGGTCAATGCCAACTGTATGCTGTCCCTCGCCTATGGCCATTGGTGATGAGGGATGTATTGACAGTATGAGTGTGCGCATAGATGGGGTTGAACGCTGTGTACTGTCGATTGGCGGACCAACGACAGACCCTGTCAAACCTTCCTGTGCCAGAATACATGTCTCATCATCACCACTATTCGTGGCAGTGGCTTCAGGTTCCCTGCTGCTTTCGGCCACCCCTAACTCAGCACCTGTGAGAGGAAGACAGGAAACACACTTTACAGTCTGCACATGATGCATGCACACATGCACACATGCACACATGAACACATGCACACATGAACACATGAACACATGCACACATGCACACATGAACACATGCACACATGCACACATGCACACATGCACACATATACACTACAGCACATACACACACACACACCAGCAATCCAACACATACTCTATAGTGGGTGAAGGTGGGTGTCAGTATCACAAGGCAAACAGTCACCACACACATGTCAGCATGCAGAATATGTGTTGCACAAGACCATGCAGTGCAAGTGTAGGCACCCCTATTTCATGGCAGTGTACATGGCTTTGATGCAACTGTGTAGTTGTTCAGTGATTGGCTACACCCTGGAACACAATGTGTACCTGGACACAACATTGCTGTGCAAGTATTATCAGCTCTGCAATGCCCTGTGCACCATCACTCACAGGTATACATGCCATGGCTGCATGTGTTATCTGTGTGACACATAGATTTCCATGTCTGAGTACAGTGTCTGTGTCCATAGCAGATAATAGTGGGCACAGGTGTAGCACATGCATGCTATGTACACACACGGGATGAGTGGTGCATGTTGACGTGAAGGAATCCCAATGCTCGACATGGCCAGTGTACAGTGGTTATGGTGAGTGTGGGACATATTGCAGATATGTCGGTGCCAGCCATGGCATGGCATGCTACATGACTGCAACATTAAACACCACACATACCCAATGTGTGTCATGTGACCTATACACCCACTAGCATTCCAGGACATATATGTGACACTTTGTTCGGATGGCGACTGCTGTGCATATTGTGTATACTGGCATATGTAAGCACACACACAACATGCTATGCATATTGTGTATAGGTGCATATGTTTGCACACACACAACATTGAGGTGCACAGCAATGACTGCTATGAGTAGTACTGTGGTCACTGTAACTGGATGGGGTGTAGTACCCTGTGCCATCATCATCATGCATCTTGTGGTCACTCACAGCTACTAATGTGTGCAAGACCACCGCCTAGCATGCTGTACCTGAACTGCAGTGCCGTGGCTACGTTCACAATTACACAGCCACTTTGTACATGGGTGTGTGAGGTGCCCAATAGGGAGCATTGCCTAACATGACTGTGTTATGTGTTGAAGAGTGTTGCACAGCCCCATGATAGGCCTCTACCCTGAGGTACATCATGTGTGTGTGCATGACATGTGGGATACTGAAGTGTGACCTTACAGCGGGTGTGTGGTAATGCCAAATGTAGCATGTTTTCGTGTACTGCGTATGATAAACGTGTTCTGTTGTGTACAGCTGTAGCAACTATGCATATCCAATGTGCAGTACAGTGTTGCCACAAATGTGTCTGCTGCTCTGTGCATTGCATGTGATTGAGGCAGCTACTGACTTTACTGAGATGTTTAATGTCTCACAGCAAACATGCACAGCATGCATTATGCGTAGGTGTGTTACGTGTACATGGCCTACACCTCACCTATGACATGCACATGTCATTACCAATATTAAAGTGTTAACACACTCACCAGCATGTATCGTCTGCCCTGCTGTCACACCAGAGGGACCTACAAGAATATGACACAGTTTGTCAGTGGCCACAACTGTGGCATTGCTACTGTGAGTGTGCTAAACTACAGTAGAACAACAGTCAACAGTCACAGGTGTACAGATACTATTCCAAATATCAGTATTGCACACAATAGGCAGCACAACTGCTGAACACACAGTACACATCTCACATATGCATATTCTAACAATACAGGTAACAGTAGTCTACAGCTAGGGCATATTACCTGCATGCTCCATGTCATCATGCTGGGTGGCTCCGGCCTCCATGATGACACATGTGTGATGCTGTTGCTGCTGTAGGCCAGGAGCCACCACGCTTAGGAGCAGCTCCTCCACTCTGGTGAGGGGGGGATGTATGGCCGCCCCACCACCTGTGGCAAGCTGTTGTCTATGGATATCAGATGCATGCTGCCGGACATGTCTAATTAAATCACTGCAGTGATGGCGTACCTGCTCATATGTCCGGTTATGCATGCCTATGTCATTTACCCGACAAACAAGATCTTGCCACAGTGCAGTACGCTCATGCTGGTGCTGGCTGGCCCTGGAAAACAGCAGTGTATAGTGCTGCACCAGGCTGTTGTGTATTTCCTGTTCCTCCGCAGCTGTATATGATGGATTGCATTGATGAGCCATAGCCCTGGAAGACAATTAAACAATATGTGTGAGCAAGTCATGTGGCACACTTAACATTATTAAGTACAGATATCACTTAACTGCCATATATAGCATCTGTTTGTCTGTCAGAGGATACACACATTCAATACCACATATCAGTGCTCAGCCCACAACTGGCTGACAGTGCCTGCCACACTCCATATAACAAACCAGTATACACCAGTACTCGGCACACTGTTTGGGATACAATGCACAACCTCGCCACAGGGGTATATATCAAGCTAATGCATGAAGAAATATGTCATCCAATGCAATGAATGTAAAGTACATTTACAGTATTACCAGTAAACCACCCTAGTCGTTGATGCCATACCCCTACCTAACATATGTGCACGGTTGTTAATATAGCTGGCATACTGCTGTAACAGAGTATACATGTTGCTAGGTACACACACATACCCTGTAACACACATGTGATTGCGGGCATGGTACATGCATCATTACACACACATCAGACATACATACAACACACAAATGTATGCCGACACAGATGAGCATTACCTGTGTACCTTACAGTACTGTGTGCCCCTACTTACAGATACCTATGCCTGAGGTATGTAATCTGTGCAGACTACAGGAAACACACAAGACAGTGTTACCAGGAATGTGAACATACACCATACTGTGCTGTTTAGGCCTACAGCTTCAGGTAGTACAACAGTTCATATGTGAGCTGGATTCACCAGCAGTACCACTTACTGAGCATACATGTATTGCTTCAGCCTACAATGGGACACCACAGTCGTACACAAGGAACTACGTCACAACATATGCCATCCTACTATGTCTGCATCCCAATAACTGACACATCTTTCTCTGGCCTCACACCTAGGACACAAACTACCATGACAGAAACAACCTCACACTAAGCTATCACACCTTTACAGACCTTGCACACATTCACTGTCACACTCATTCCACCTCACATAGCAGGTATTGCACTGAGTACATGTGTGTGTGCATTGTGTCATAGGTAGGTAATACGCTATTGGCCCTAGGGCCTAGAGCAGCCTAGCCATATGCTACCCTGGCCTTTGACACACATGTAATGTGATTTCACTTGCTCCTGTCAACCGGATACACAGAGGTGACTCCCAGGGCATATTACCTATCTCCCAAACAATCATCAGGGGTATGTATGACATCTGCTAATGAGGAGCCTTGTTTGTTAATGCTGGGTGGTTTAGTCCAGAGTATGGCATATTTGTGGATAGGAACCTGTACCTCCAGCATGTGCTGTTTAGTGAGGTGGTGAGGATTAGGGCCCTAGGTCATGTAGCCCGGAGGGATTGTGAGGTGTTGACATGGTGGTTGGCCGACTGCTATGGGTGTGACATACCTCTGTATGTCCGGCAGAGGTAACCTCTGGGTGGGCGGTATGCAACGCACTCTAGCTGTGGTTTTGTGAGTCAGTCTGCATAGGGCATGTGTTTGAGGGCAGTATTACTCTTTGTGAGGTATGTCTGTGGCCTTTCCACTTGCTGTAGTTGTCATGTGAGGTACATACCACATGGGGCATTGTGATGAGTAGAGGGGAACACTGACCTATATTTCCCTAGATGACACACCTTTTGTGATGACACATACCACATAGACAGATTACAAGACTAGTGTGGCACTGTGATTATCAAAGGGTGACTACTGTCCACCTGTGTCCCATGTTCCATTCTGACACCTTCAGTGTTAGGCAGGCTACCACCTATGTGGTAGGTACTGGGTAAAGTGTTTTGGAATGGGGTATGGCACTGCAGTACCAACACTGGTGTTCAGTCCATGCCTTGGTCAACAGGCACCTGTTGCAGTACGTATGACCCCGTCTCTCTCTCTCTCTATATATATATATATATATATATATATATATATATATATATATATATATATATATATATATATATATATATATATATATATATATATATATATATATATATATATATACATATATATATATATATATATATATATATATATATACATATATATATATATATATATATATATATATATATATATATATATATATATATCTATATATATCTATATATATCTATATATATCTATATATATATATATATATATATATATATATATATATATATATATATGTATATATATATATATCTATATATATATATATATATATATCTATATATATATATATATATATATATATATATATATATATATATATATATATATATATATATATATACACACACACTCACACACACATATATATATATATATATATATATATATATATATATATATATATATATATACACATACATGTATACATCCATTGCTGTACATATAGATGCACATATAGGCACATATACTGCCCACCTTTCATGGTGGGGATGTCAATTATGCAACAGTTGTGAGACATACAGTTATGTAATAATATTGCACAGTGTTGTGCAGAATGCATTTTGCTGTCCTCAGGCCGTATAGCTGTAGCAGGCCTCACTGCCTGTAGCTCAGTCCCACAGCGTTTAACCACCACATGACATATACCGGCACTGCTTGCTGTCTGCAATGCCACACACTACAACCTACATACATTTGTGCACATAGCAACCTTCAACAACATATATATGTCCAGCCTTCACTAACAGTTGCAGTATGTCCCTTGCCCTATGCACATGTGCATATACATATAGATACGGACTGCTGCCACATATGGATGATTCACAGTATGTAGAGTACCCTTCAGACACATCATTCGGATGCCAGCAAATACATATCTGTTACATACCTTACCTTTGTATTCCTCACCTCCGTCTGTTGTAGCTGTTGCTTTGTTTTTTTTTGGTTTTGGTTTCCTCTGTGTGTTGGTCTTTCTTTTCAGTGTCTGTCTCTTACAGCCTGTTTGTCTCAGTCTGTCTGCCTGTCTCTCTCGCTCTCTCTCTCAGTTGGTGCAATGATATTATTGCATGTGTGGACAGCAAGTACAGGCTGCTTTTCTAGGTATCTGCACATGTGCATGTGATGGCCTCTGCACCAATTGGTGCCTACCATTTAGTAATTGCATGCAGCCTGCTGTGTGGTAATTGCAGTACTCACTGTGATTGCAGGACACTGCTATAAAATGCTAGGTTAGGTAGGCATAGCCCTTTCAGTTGTGCAAGGTGGGGCCCATGCTTGTTTGCTGTGGACACTGTTGTCTCAGTCAGAAGGTTGGTATATGTCTCATATCTGAAGCTAGGGTTGTAGCCAGTGATATGCATGTTGTACTGAAACCTGACTGTTGCTTCTTCCAGTGCACTCTTCTCAGTGTGTAAGTTTACTCACACCTCCTAATGCTAACACTGGATACATGGGAGTATGTACTTTCTTTTTGAATTAGAGAATTAACTGGCATACAACAGTAGTTATTGCAATGTGTTCCTATGGCTTTCCTATTTTCCCTTTACATTCACTCATTGTAATGCATGATATATTTCTTACAGCACCAAGTTATTGTATATCTGCTGTGGCTTAGTGGTACTTCATGCAGACTGGTGAGTCCAAGGTGTGGGGTTCGAGACTGACAAGGGTATTTTATTTTGCTGCTGAGCAGTACAAGGGCCCTGTCATACACAGTGACTAAGGCAATTTTAAGCAGTTGTAAGTGGGTTTGTGCGGGTTTGCACGATGCTTAGCTAAGCGCACACATGCGCACACTGGTGCAAACCCGCTTACTACTGTTTACAAGTGCTTACTCTCACTAACCCCTGTGCTCATTTCTTTGACAGAAAAGTAAATGGGGAGATAGGAATGTGGTGATAAAGGGTGCACAAAGAGGGGAAGACAGTAGGGAAACCAGCTCGGGATGTACAGGATGGGTGTGGGGAAGGTCCATAGCTGCCCGTTTCTTTACCAGCAACAGCTGTGCATATGCAATACATTAGGAGTGAAATTTGAAACCTTCCACCCCTGAGAGAGGGGTGAGGACAACTAAGTATGTTGTACTACCAATTATGAATATCAGGCACATGCACTGTTTGTGAACTGCTATACTGTCATTAGTACGTTACTCACTTCTGAACAGTTTGTGGTTTGTTTGTGTTGACATTAGCACAGTCTGCTCAGGACAACTGGACATATTTCAGTACTGTGTATGCCTACCTACACCCGTGGGTGTGCCTGACTACACAGGTATATGGTACTTTTGGGTAGGGGTGCAGAACTGCGGAGAGCATTATTTATTATTGTGTGCTGTTTATCTTGCTGAACATGCAGAGTTGCTGTGTACCTGTTAGTCTATAAAGGCTAGTAGTCTGTCTCAGTAGCTCCCACCTGTGGACATATCCAGATGGTAGACAGAGGTTAGCCTAGTATCCTTTGACTGTGCACCACACCAGTCTTTTCAGCACCTGAACAATGGCATTGTCACAGGTGGTTGCTAGCAGTACATGGCTACATCCTTTGATATTTCTGTGGTGTACTCCTACATACGGGCATGCTTGTGGAATTCATTCTACAGCTATTTGCTGAGTGTGTAACAGCAGACAAGCTGATATGCCTGTGTGTTTCTGACACTTCCAGGCCTCAGATACTCTCAGGTAAATATTTGAACAGCCTCAGGGAAAGGTACATATAAGTGGGATACACTGGTGATATATTTCAGATATTTTGCTGTTGAGACTTTGGGGGATTTGGAGCATATGTATTACTACACCTTTTCTGATGTGCAAGCAGTGTCTACTCTCACTTATTGACATTTTTCATTAAGTGAGATTCCCCACCTTTCTGCCTACTGTTAGTACATTTCACAGGGAGTCAGAGGGGCACAGCTAACATTTGTTTGCAAATCAGGGACATCCCTGTAAATCAGTCACAGTTGGGAGGTCTGGCCTCTGACCTATTCAAATATGCCAGTGTTTATCCTGTTCTGATACTGTGTGGGGTTTGTAAGGTGCTACTGTAACATTATTCCCTACTAGCATGGCTGGTTCTCTTTTCACAGTCATGTCATGCAATTCCACAACACTTGCTGGTTAAGGGCCACAGAACAAGATTTGTGTTATGCCATTCCTATTCACCCTTTACATTCACTCATTGTAATGCATGATATATTTCTTTCAGCACCACATTATTGTATATCTGCTGTGGCTTAGTGGTACTTCATGCAGTCTTGTGAGTCCAAGGTCTGGGGTTCGAGACTGACAGGGGTATTTTATTTTGCTGCTGAGCAGTACAAGGGCCCTGCCATAGAGTGACTAAGGCAATTTTAAGCAGTTGTAAGCGGGTTTGCGTGGGTTTGCGTGACGCTTAGCTAAGCGCACACATGCGAACACTGGTGCAAACCCGCTAACTACTGCTTAAAAGTGCTTACTCCCGCTAACCCCCGCGCTAATTTCTTTTAAAGAAAAGAAAATGGGGAGATAGGAAAGTGGTGAAAAAGGGGGCACAAAGAGGGACACACAGTAGGTAAACAAGCTCGGGATGTGCAGGATGGGTGTAGGGAAGGTCCATAGCTGCCCATTTCTTTAACAGCAACAGCTGTGCATATGCAATGAATTTGGAGTGAAATTTGAAACCTTCCACCCCTGGGAGAGGGGTGAGGACAACAAAGTATGTTGTACTGCCAATTCTAATTATCAGCTTACATGTTTGTCCGATGGACATGTGTGCAAAATGGGCAGCTATGTATGGGGCATAATTTTTTTGTGGGTACAGATTTTTTTTTTTTTTTTTTTCAGGTGAGAGTGGGAAGTGAGGTAGAGGAAGTAGGTATGTCCAAGGAGGTAGGTTGGGAAGGTAAACAGACAAGACAGACAAGACGCATACAGGGGTGGTGTATGACACATGGGGTGGGTGACACAATTGACGGGGTCGGATGTTTGGAAATCGCAAGCCCATGAGCCCACAGATGGTAACAGTGGAACTGAGATCCCCACCCATGGGCAGTCACCACTGAACCTTCACAGCCCCGAGGGTGGCTGTGCTGAGGGCTGCGTAGGACGGGCAGGCTCACCCATGAGATGTGCCACTCTCGCCTCAAGCTGGCATAGGGGATCAGTGACTGAACACCTGATCTCCCTACGCACCACAGCCTTGACCCTTTGAAGGGTGACAGGTGGCCCTTCTCCGCCCATGCTTGCACGGGGGGGGGATGAGCCCCATCCCCTGCAGCGCTTCCACCCAAAGGTGGCACAGGACCAATGGAGGAGGGGAGCCCGGGCTGGGCACCGGACCTGCTGGTGCCAGGTGCACTCGCTGGCTGAGGAGGGACAGGTGGGTCCACTGGGACCGGCCTTCCCATACGTTCTGTGATTAGGTGTGTTTAATTACAACATAAGCAAAACAGCATTCCAGATTAGTTGTAACAGCATGCAATAATATTCCCATTAACCCAACACACCAAGGGTACAACAGTTGAACAGCAAGCATAACACATGCATATATTGAACCACAGTGGTTATTCCAACAGCATGCAGGGATGTTTGGTAGCAACAGGCCACCATGATTGTGGTGTTTAAACAGGGCACATGCATCAACGTGAATGCAAATATTTATAGAACAATAGGACATATGTCCCAACAAATATTTAAGATTACACATACCCATTGAGGTGTGGAATTGCATGGTTTATGCACATACAGTAGGGTGTATAAAAAATCTCGGTTAACATCTTATAATGACCTTTTAGTCTACACTACATTCCTAGTGACTGCAAGTGTATATCCCCTACCTGTATTATTACACTTGCCACCATACATTAGGTTGTGTAATGGGTTTGGCTAGTTCAATATATGCCTGACCTATATCTGACATACTAACTGTCCAGGATGCAGATGTTACTGCTACATATTTCTTGATTGCATTTATATTTCTTTATCTACATATCTGGGATGTTTTCACATGACATTTTCACTTTGATTTGTACAGAACCCTGCATTTCTTGACACACACTCACATTTCTGGGGAAAAAATAACATGCTACACATGTGCCAGGTTTACTTATTCATGCCAGCCAGTAACTGCCTGTTGTAGACTGTATATATGTTTCACAGCTACTGGTACTTCCATCACCCACTTTATATGGGACTGCACAACTCTGGGTTGCCAGCACCTTTTCAAACAGTACTGTTTGTATACTGCAAGGGTACAACAACATTTCAGACTCTGTGACACAGACACACTCTGGGTTTTAGACCTTTATTAATGACATTACACACTTTTCCACAGGCTCACTCCTTTATTTGTTTTAACGGTGTATATGGCAGACATGTTCAAGACATATAATACCTTTATTAATAGGTTAGAACAATCTTTTTTCAGGCTCACTCACTTATTTTATATAACAGTGCCTGCAGAGATATTATTCCAGACATATGTTACCTTTCTTAATGGGTTTCTACACTATTTTTCTGCCTCTCTGACGTTTTTATCTGCCAGTACATGCAGAGGACTTATTCAGGCAATTTTATGCTGTATTATTGGACTACAACACTTTCTTTCATGCTCTCACCCATATTTATATAACAATACATGCAGAATAATCACTAACCTGCCTGGTGGTACAGCCTTAGCAGCCTATCAGCATAGGCTTGCTGATTCATAGCACGGTCACCTGCAGCTGTAAAGTAAATGAAGGGATATTGAGACATACCTATCCGTTATACATACTCCATTATCAATTCTTACATACTGCATTCCATTGCTACATACTCAGTTGTGGGGCATCCCGCATCCCACGGGCCTCCTGTATCCATTGGTTCAGGCGGTCCTGCTTTCATCTCTTCAGGTCTGCATGGTGGTGACGGACCTGCTCACCAGTCCGAGGAACGCCTGTGGCACTGGTGAGGTCACGAGCTAACCGGTTCCAAGCCTCTGCCTTGTATTCCGTCCCTTGGAACTGGCCCTGCAGGAGTCTTGACTCGTGATGGTGGACAAGGAGCCAAACCATGTATTTGGACTCCTCGATGCCCCAACATTGCGCTCAGAAGCGTGTTCCCTCTCCGACACCAGACATTCTAACTGCAGATGTGAGCTACAATCAGTTATGGCGTGTATTCCCGCCTGTGGGGCTTAAATATGCCGCATTTTCCGCACTTTTTTGTGATTGGCCATTTTGTAAAATTCTCGGCTGACTGCAAACCTGCTTAGTAATGGTTAAACTACCATTCGTACATATTTGAATGTTAATAGTGGCTGCTTCCCCTATGTTGTCATGGCTTAGTGGTTCTGAACTTTGCTTCTGATGCCCAGAGTCCTGGGTTCGAATCTTGTCATTCATTTTATTTTCATACTATCCAGACAAGCTAGGGGGTGTGGCTGCATTTAAGCAACTTTGCTCTATGCTGCTCCTTGGTGCCCTACGGTGCCCTGGTTGGCGTGGCGCGCACGTCCGCGTAAACACATTGCGCTGGGTAAAGTGTCATTGAACTATGGGCAACTCTATTGCACTGGGTAAAGCGCTATGAAACAATGGGCAACTCTATTGTGCTAGGTAAAGCGCTATTAAACTGTGGGCACCTCTATTGCACTAGGTAAAGCGCTATTCAACTATGGGCAAATCTATTGCACTGGGTGAAGCGCTGCTTAACTGCAGGCAATTTTATATCAGGATCCTTTAAAATATTTATTTTGTTCACTGATACATTGGCCATTTCACTGCTTTTTGGTAATGTTTAAACATATTTGTCAGGTATTATTTCATATACTGATTTAAAAAATAAATATGAAGAGGAGTGCTGGGACTCAAACCGTGAATGCCTCTTCTTTGTGCGAATGCTCTACCATTGCGCTATTGGGTGTGATTTGCATTAACGTTCTTTCTTATGCTCTTCCATGTTATAATTGCTAACTCTAGCTAAGCAATGGGCACACCCGCGGACACACGCTCAAATACGGGCAGCTATTTTGGGGAGTTAAAAAAATATATTTAATGTTTTGCGTTTTAGAACTGTGATAGGGGTTTATAATATCAGGGAGTGTGGTGTTGGGTGCAGGGACATTTGAGCGGACTCGCTCTTGTGTGTGTGCTTTGTTTAATTTTAAAACACATGCAGGGGCGTGGACATTTAGACTGCTCGGCAGTCAGACATGCCTCCTGCTTTCTTACACGGTCCATGTAAGACTTACGGTTGAGTCAGCATGCCCTCATGCATATTCATGGCACGCTGATGTCAAACCGTTCAACTGCAGCCTCTGAGTAAGACTTATTAAGTCTTACACGGAGGATTATTGAATCCGGGGGAATATTTACTATACATATATATATATATATATATATATATATATATATATATATATATATATATATATATATATATATATATATATATATATATATATATATATATATATATATATATATACACACGCAGTTGACAGATCATGTAATATCTGTACATTTCGTTACAACTTAGATTGGTAACATTGATTATGTTTGGTTAGATTTGGTCATGGTCAACGTTTTACCAGTATCACGGAGGCACAAGCACTCATCTTCTTCAAGAGGAATTCTTGAATGCTCCAAATGTTTTGTTACATTTTACTTCAGGAGGGAGGCTGTTCAATGTTGCTGGTCCTAGTCTGGAGAATACTTTTTCAGCAATGGCCATCTTACAGTATGTTCTAGCTAGGGTAATACAGGGTTTGTGACTTCCACTCAAGGGGTAATTTTGTTCCGTAAGTGATCTCAATAGATCGAAAGTAAAAAAAAAAAATCCCCAGTCCCTGCTACACAGTGATCAAACCACACATATGTTGGTGAAGCCAGCAAGACTAATGCACATAACATTTGAAATCCTGAATACTTGACAGTAGCATCTATCTAAATATTGCATACACACATATCTATCTATATATATATATATATATATATATATATATATATATATATATATATATATATATATATATATATATATATATATATATATATATATATATATACATACATATACACTGTACAGACTCAGACACTTTGAGTGACATTTTTCCAGTAAAAGGCTTCAGTACTTAATGGATTGAGCTCATATCCAGACATGTCTAAAGGTCAGTTCCCTGTGGATTCTCCTGTCAACCTGGTGAACTTGGGCATTCTGAGGCAATGTAGCAACTGCCTCATGTACACAGATAACCCTCTCCTCTTACCTCCCAACACTATGACTTGTGGGAAATGCACATATATAGCCAAATTGGAAGCCAAGCACGCTCCAGCCAAGAGTGGATTAGCCAGTCAAGAGGAGAAGATTAGCACCTGCACCACACCGCATTCAACACATAGTCCTCCAGAATATACACCACTACAAGCCTCACATAGTAACACAAAACATGCACCTACTTTTGCGGAGGCTCTCAATAAAAATCTGTCCAAACAACAGAGACCTCTGAGGCAGAAATGCAAACAACCACCACATCCCAGCACAAACCATTAGACACATGCTCACATAAACAGTGTGCCACTCAACCAAAGCCCATAAGTCAAAACAACTTACCCAATATACTAGTCATAGGTGACTCAGTAGTAAGGCACACTGATGTCCCACTCACTAGGTTGAATAAGGAGAAAGTTACGGTCAGCTGCCTGTCAGGTGCCAGGATCTGCCACATAACGCACGCACTTAGGTCACTCCACAAAAGGTACAAATATGACTCTGTCATTATCCATGTTGGTGTGAATGACCTGAGACGTAGCTCCCTGGACTACATGAAAAGAGACATAACTGAGCTCTTGGATCTTGTAGCCCAGGCAGGTATGACCCTAGCTCTGAGTAGCATCCTACCGTCACCCAGAATGATATCACAGTACAAGCAGAAAATGATTGACTTCAATAATTGGCTAAGTTTCTGGTGTCATTCTAAGGGGAACCAGTATCTGTCTTCCTGGAATTACATGATCGACAGACCTCGATGTTTCGCCAGAGATGGCCTGCACCTGTCACCCCAGAGATTCCGGATACTGGCTAAGGCTATTGCCACTCCTATAGTGCCTTTTTTAGACAATGTCCTAAAGACAAAATTACCACCATAACAGCTACAAGCAAACAAAATCTGAGGGTTATGCTACTCAATGCTAGAAGTCTAAATCTCAAAATGCACTCGCTCAGCTTTCGGCCCCTAAACCTGGACCAAAGCACTAAAGGCAGTGGTGTTTCCATATTCATAAAGGACATGCACAACTCCAGACTAGCCCATCATAACACATCAGAGATACTTCAGGTACAACTAACACTGGGTAAAACTGCAATCCAGGTTGTAGCCTGCTATAGATCCCCCACCATGTCCCAAGACTCCCACTCCATATTCCTAAACACACTGGAAAATATTAGGGTATAACCCAATATCCTTATATTGGGAGACTTTAACTACCCCTCCATTAAATGGGAGAATTACTCATGTGCTAACACACTTGCTCAGTGTTTTCTGGAATTCATTAATTCCAATGCCTTGGACCAACTCATTCTTACCCCCACCAGGGGTAGAAACACCCTTGACCTGGTCATTACTAACATGGGCGACCATTGCTCTACACCAGTAATCAACTCCTCCCTGGTCAGATCTGACCACAAGCTAATCACCATAGGTTCATAGGTTCATAGGTTTATACTAGGCTATCTGCCCTAAGGCATTTATAAGCCTAGCCCAACTTTTTGTGGCTTACGCCACCCCTTATATGAAAAAATACTGTGCCCATTAGTTTGTTGTGCCTCTGTCCAGCAGTGACACAGAGATGATTCCCAGGGTAAACCTACGATCTCCCATCCACAGGTCTAGATTTCTCTTGAACAGAGTCAGCGAGGTGCTCTGCCTCACATGGACAGGGATTTTATTCCACAGCATAGGGAGTCTCTGAGTGATAAATCTATCCCTCCAGCACGTCCTATTTATATCCGTGCTAAGGTTTAAGTCACTTGCTCTAGTGGTTTTGGTGGATTTGGATTTTTGAGGTGGAGCATGTCCATTAATTCCGGGTTGGACATGGCCTTGTATGTCAGGCACATGTCACCTCTGAGCAGATGGTATGCGACTGAATAGAGCTGGAGTTTCTTCAATCTGGCAGCATATGACAGATTTTGGAGTCCCTTTATTCTTTTGGTGAGGAACTTTTGGGGTCTCTCCAATTGCTGCAGATGTCGGGTGAGATACATCCCTAATGGGACATTGTACTCGATCATTGGTCTGATAAGTGAAGAGTACAGGGGAACAATGACCTCACTAGATCTGGATGTGAATCCCTTCATGATCAGGTGGGCAATGTAGAAGGTCTTTCTAACCACTTTAGCAACGTGAGTGTCAAAAGAAAGGCCACTGTCAACCTGGGTCCCCAGGTCCCTGATAACCTCTTCTGTGCTTAGTGGATTGCCACCTATATGGTAGCTTGGGGTTACCTTGTTTTTCCCGAAGGGTATGACTATACATTTTTGGCGTTAACTTCAGGCCATGGCTCTGGCACCAGCTATCTGTTTCTGTGAGTCCCTTCTGAAGGATATCCGTGTCGATGCACTTTCCACTATGGCACCAGTTTGCAGTCGCCTGCAAACTTTGTCAGCCAAAGTCCTCCCATGTTGGCCTGTACTTCTGAGAAGTAGATGCCAAACAATAGGGGCCAAGGACCGAGCCCTGTGGGACACCACTTGTGACCGGCTTGGAGTCTGACACAGCGCCAGCAACTCTAACCCTGTGGGTTCTGTCCTTAAGCCAGTTTGCAACCCATCTTGTGACATATGGGTTTACATTTAAGCTGGTAAGTTTTTCTACAATACCCGAGTGGGGTATTGTGTTGAAAGCCTTGCAAGGTCAAGGTAGGCTGTATGGACTGCCTTTCCTCATCAATGGCCTTGGTGACTGTTTCGAAGAAGTCGAACAAGTTCAAAAGGCATGATCTTCCCTTGACAAAGCCAAACTGGGTCGGGTCCAATGTCTGCAAGTCCCCTATATCTTTGTTTATGAGCTCCATTATGATCCTCTCCATAGCTTTGCAGACTAGACTTGTTAAGCTTATGGGGCGGTAATTACCAGGGTCCGTAGAGGCGCCTTTGTGGAGTGGGACCACAGTTGCCGTACGCCACTCCTTGGGCACGTATCCTGTGGTAAGGCTGAGATTAAACAGCTGCCTTATGTGCGGGTTTAATTCCTCATTTAGCTCATGTAGCACACAGCCGGGGACACCATCCGGTCCCATTGATGCTGTGTTTTTAGCTTTAGAGAGAGCAGCTTTCACCTGCGCATTTGAGATGTCCGGGAGGCTACACTACACTACCATGGATATCCACATCCTGCCCTCACCCACCTAAATGAAATCACTGTAAAAAAACTTCTCCAAAGCCAATTTTGGACTTCTAAAAACAGAGGTGGCTAACTTCACGACACCCATACAAATAGAAAATAGGTGCATGACTGAATCATACACCAATGCACTGTATGAGCACATACACAAGTGCATGGAATGGGCTATACCAAACAGAAGCAAGACGCTCTCCTCCAAAAAAGGAAGCCAATCTGGTGGTCCCCCACCATAAACAAACTCTGCAACAGAAGGAAAAAAATGTTTCAGAAAAGGGTGAAGTCCCAAGACTGGAAAAACTCCATTGTCAGTCTCAGCACAAAATTGAGATCCATCATCAAATCCTCTAAAGCTAGCTATGAAAACAAAATTGTTGCAGATTCTAAAGACAACCAAAAGGCATTCTATAGTTATGTCAAGAATCTACATGGCAAGACTAAGATCTGCTCTGAGTTACAGCACAATGCCAATACATATACAGAACCAACTGATATTGCCAACATATTGGCAAACAGGTTCAGTGAGAAATTTACCCCCCTTTCACCCCCCCCAAAGGGCCTATCACAATACCTAAGGAATGAAACTGCAATTCAAATTGTAGCATGCTACAGATCACCCACCATGTCCCAGGACTCCCATTCCATGTTTCTGGAAACACTGAGAAACATACAGGTCCTACCAAACACCCTGATATTGGGAGATTTCAATTACACAAACATTAACTAGGAGAACTACTCAAGTACTAACTCCCCTGCCCAACATTTCCTAGAATTTATAAACTCAAATGCCCTGGTTCAACTGGTCAACACTCCCACCAGAGGTGTCAACATATTGGACCTAGTCATCACCAACATGGGTGACCGGTGTTCCGCACCAGAGGTCAACTACTCACTGGTTAGATAAAAAAATCTATTTGGATATCCACATTTTGCCCCCACCCCCAGACAAGAAAACCACAGTGAAAAACTTTTCAAAAGCAAACTTCAGGTTACTTAAGACTGAGGTGGAAAGTTTCAAAGCCTCAATGCTGAAGGATAATGCTCTCCAAGCTGCAAAATCCTTTACTAATGGATTCTACGGGCACCTACAAGAATGCATGGATCATGCCATCCCAAACAAAACCAAGACTCACTCCTCTAAGAAAAGGAAACCAGTCTGGTGGACTCCTGCCATAAACAAGCTATACAACAGAAGGTGGAAACTAGTACAGAAAAGAGTAAAATCCCAAGATGTGAAGACATCCCTGATCAGTATCAGCAAGAAACTATGATCCCTCATAAAATCATCCAAGGTGAGCTTTGAAAGAAAAATTGCCAAGGACTCCAAAGATAACCACAAGGCATTCTTTAGCTATGTCAAGAATCTAAGTGGCAATTCTAAGCTCTGCTCAGAGGTAGTGCAGAATGGCACAAAATACACTGAACCGACCGATATCGCCAACATCCTGGCAGACAGGTTCAGCACAAACGTTACCCCCCACCCCCAAAAGGGCCCATAACCATACCAGAAGAATGTAGAGTCCCTGAAATCACAGACAGGTTAAAACAGCCCTCTCCAAAACCAAAAACCCAGCATCAATGGGACCAGACGGTGTCCCAGGCTGCATCCTACATGAGCTCAAAGACAAACTAACCCCTCACCTAAACACACTGTTCAAACTCAGCCTCTCCACAGGCTATGTTCCCATAGAGTGGTGCACAGCAACGGTTATTCCGCTCCACAAAGGTGGAGCCACAACAGACCCTGTGAACTATTGCCCTACAAGCCTGACTAGCTTGGTCTGCAAGGCTATGGAGCGCATCATCATGGAACTCATTAAAGACAGTGGAAACCTCCAAACACTGGACCCTATTCAGTTCGGCTTTGTTAAGGGCAGATCATGCCTCCTAAACCTGGTGGACTTCTTTGAGACAGTTACCAAGGCTATAGACGAGGGAAAGGTGGTACACACAGCCTATCTAGACCTCGCAAAGGCCTTCAACACCATTCCCCTTTCTGGTATTATAGACAAGCTCACCAGCCTGAACATAAACCCCTACATCACAAGATGGGTTGCCAACTGGCTCACGGACAGAACCCACATGGTGAGAGTTGCAGGAGCTAGGTCTGACTCTAAACTGGTTACAAGTGGCGTTCCTCAGGGCTCAGTCCTAGGACCCCTCCTGTTCGGCATATACTTCTCAGAGGTACAGGCAAGCACAGGAGGACTATGGCTGACCAAGTTCACAGACGACTGCAAGCTAGGGGCTATAATTGACTCTCCAGCTGACACAGACATCCTCCAAAAGGGTCTCACTGAGACAGATGCCTGGTGTCAAAATCATGGCCTCAAGCTAAATGCCAAAAAGTGCATAGCCATCCTCTTTGGAAAAAACAAAGTACCCACAAACTACCACATAGGTGGTAGTGCCCTAAATATGGAAGACGTAATAAGAGATCTGGGGACCCAAGTAGATAGTAATCTCACCTTTGATAATCACATTGCCAAAGTGGTTAGAAAATCCTTCTACGTGGCCCAATCACAAAAGGGTTTGCATCCAGATCAAAAGAGGTCATTGTGCCCCTCTGTGCATCACTCATCAGACCCACCATAGAGTACAATGCCCCATTTGGGATGTACCTTACAAGACACCTGCAACAGCTGGGAAGACCACAGAAGTACCTCACCAAGAGGATCACTGGCCTCAAACAGACGCCCTATGCAGCTCGACTGAAGAAACTCCAGCTGTACTCGGTTGCATACCGCCTACTGAGAGGTGATCTCACAAGGTCATGTCCAACCCAGAATTGATGGACACGCTCCACCTAAAGAAAACCTTATCCCCTCAAGCCACATGCTCTAGGGATCTATAGCTCATCACAACAATAACTGGGACATGCTGGAGGGATAGATTCCTGTCCCAGAGACTTCCCATGCCTTGGAACAAGATCCCAATCTACATTAGGCAGAGCTCCTCACTAACACTCTTCCAAAGAAACCTTAACGAGTGGATGGGAAACAGAAAGTTTACCCCAGGGATCACTTCAGTGGCTCTGCTGGACAGAGGCACAGGGAACTAATCTAGGGGGCGACAAAAGCCAACACATTCTGGGTTGGCTTATAAATGCCTTCAGGCAGATAGCCTAGTACCGACCTCTGAACCTATGAACCTATGAACAATGGTTTTAAACATTTTAAGCAAGTAAGTGTGCATGTCTATACCTAAATATTTGCTGTGTGTACTATACCAGATAACAGAACCTCTATATTCATTCTATATTCTGCTGCAGACTTATTTGTTTGGATTACCTCTGCCTTAAATTATGACACAGGGCTGATAGCCTGTGAAATTTCAAATGTTCTTCCATATAAGTTCCCAAATTATGGATCAGATCTCTGAATGGTGGGGTAATGAGCTACAAAATACATTGTTTTCATATCCATATGACTACAGCATCAGTCTCTTCCAACTTTGTTGGATTTTGAGATCCATAGCATGGGTGTTAAATCCAGTGGGAAAAGGAATGGAGGCAGGAGTCATCAGTGGCATTTCTTCCTTTCAAACAGGATTTCTTCACACACTATCTTTTTAGTGAAAATTGTAGTCAAATGGGAATATTGTGATGCTTTAAATACTCCCAAATATTGTGGGGAAAATTCCATACCTTCCATAGTCCTCTAGCATTATATCCAGCAGATGGAGTCAAAAGCTTTCACTGCAGCCACTGGTTCTGACTCCGTATGCTGGGTTTGCATCCTGGCAATCAATGGCCTCACATGACTAACACTGCACAACAACAAGACATTACGGCATATGGTAATGGTAGTACCTATCCTCCATCCCCACCATCACAAGGACAGAGTGGTATTGGCCATGGTACCATCTCACAATTGAGGCAGCCAACATTTGAGGAGAACACAAGTAGGTGTAATTCACTTACAGAATAAACTGGTGTTCACCTGGACCAATTGGATAACTTTAATGAAGGAGAGGCATAAACAGGTTTTTCACGAAAGCAACTCAAATCAATCAAAAATGGGGCAAGAGATTCCAAGGTTCAGTGGAAATGAGCTCTGGCAGGATTTCTCGGTTTGTTCACCAACATTCTGGCATACAGTTTGTTATATATGTTGAACAATGAGATAGTATTGGATATGCTCATTTTTGCACCCTCCTTTCCCAGTTTTGGGAAAACCATAGCACTCACGCGTTTTAATGACTCTAAAGTCAGTCCCATCACTTCACTTTTCAGAAGCTGATATCATTCAGCTCAGTTGCCAATAAACCCCACTATCTAACTTTTGTGACAGGAATCAATCACCATCTTAACTTCTTTCACTGTAGTGTCATCATTCAGACAGTAAGATTCCAGCAATTGTAGAACCTTTATTACCTGAAAATGCCACTCCAGTGAGCTCCCTAGTTTATCTGGATATAAATCCACACAGAAATCCTGAATGCCTCATTAATATTTTGATGGTCTCTAAAAACACCTTCCCCGCCTTTGTCAATCACAATAAACATCATTGGCTGTTTATATTGATTGCAGCTCCATATAAGAAACCACATGGGCTTCTCCCCCAGGCTGTGCTTTTAAGATACTGTCCATTCAAACAAACAGATAAGACTGACCAGTCATACTATGATTAAGCCTTGCTGCCTGTACACCTTTTGCTATGCCCTCATTATGGATAGATCTCACAACTTTGTCTGCCTACAGTATTCCCAAAAATGATTCATCTTCTCTCCGATTCTTTCACATTCCCTGTCTCTCCTCTCCTTCAGTATCCTACCAGATGATTTATGTAAACTAGAAAATACGTCTTGAATAGCTCCCACCAGAGCTTGACACCCCTAACTGGTACTGCCTTCCTATTTTTTTTTCCTCCAAACATCTTTATTAAATTTTCACATATGACAAAGGCAATCTTATACTTACATAAATGAAAAACATACAAAATGATAGCACTTTAGTTGGAAACCATTTACATCACAGACACCACTGAAACAACTGTAGTTGCAAACTTTATACTTCACTTATAAACCATCCAGTCATTGTCAGTTAAGCATTATATGGCTCATTCAAATCCTGCCTCTTAAACCTCATTACTGCTCTGCATATATTGTTCCCACAATTCCCATTTTTTCCTATGTAGTTTGCTCCTTCCCTTTTCTAAAGATCCCAATTCCAGTTGCTTTATCTCTGGTACTATATTCACTACTTCTAGTAAAGTTGGTCTAGACTTTGATTTCCATTTTCTGGTAATTACGTTTTTGGCAGCTACCATAATTAGACTCAGTAAACCTTCACTATGTCTACACAATTCTGATTCTGTAGCATAACTCAAAAAAATCATCTCTCCAGTCAGTCCAACCTGCTCACCCAGTATCTCCAACAGAGTGGTCTGCAGGGAATCTCCAAAGTCTGCCAGCTCATTACACTTCCAAAAAATATGTTCCCAGCTACCTCTTTCTTACTCATCACACCTCCAACATTTGCTATCCAACTGAGGAAAAATTCTTTGGAGTCTACTTGGGGTATAAAAATACCTATGTAAACACTTCCAGGCAAATAACTTAAAATCTTCTAGACTTTGTTGCATATTTTAGAGATATACATATATCCCCCCATTGTCTCTTTGTGACATGCTGATCCAAACTCTCTTCCCAATCCTTTCTAAGTTCCTCTGATTGATTCTTATAACTATCATGCAATATTTGATATGCTTTACTAATTATTCCTTTTTTAACAGCAGTTTCTGTTCTAAATTCTATTAAAACCTCTACCAGTGCTGATCTTTCACTTAGGAGCCCCCTATTTCTTTCTTTTTGCCCATATTCTGATATCAATCCTTGATAGGGAAGTCAATCTCTAACCTGCAGTCCAAATAAATTATTGGCCTCTTCCCATTCTGTTACCTTTTCTTTCCTAGCTATTTGCTC
This sequence comes from Protopterus annectens, assembly GCF_019279795.1. Taxonomy (NCBI): domain Eukaryota; kingdom Metazoa; phylum Chordata; order Ceratodontiformes; family Protopteridae; genus Protopterus; species Protopterus annectens. Next base: position 249,583,903 of record NC_056737.1, read on the forward strand.
CCAATACCTTGGTTCCATTGTCAGCTTGCTCCAATAAATTCCAGCCCCCCCCTTTTGCCTATTATTTTTACCCCTGACCACAGTCATCGCTATCGGCAAAATTTATTTTCTCCATTCTCATGCTGTTTTTTGCTTAGAATACTCCTGCTATTTATGAATATAATAAACTGTGTGATTTTGGTTGTTCTCCTTAAGAGTCTGCATCCAAAATCCCAATCTTTCCTTATTTCTTGAGCTTCCGCTCTCTGTCAGCATCATTCCTTTCCACATTGAATTTGTGGTCAACTAGGTTTTGACTGGTGTGGAAGAGGCATAGTAGTAAAAACACAGCCAAATGATCTTTGGTTTCTAATTGTGTAATTTGGATAGTGTGCATACATATCAACAGCTCACCTCCTATAAAACCATATTCAGCCCACAAATATAAGCAGTAAAAGTTACAAAAGTAAAGTACTGATCATGTGGATTCCCCTTCCTCCTCATAGTCCTCACCCCCAACTCCTCCATGAACTACTTGTGAAACTTCTGTGCCTTTGCATGATTTTCAGTAGTAGGCATGTATTTGTCACTAATCTGGCTAAACACCAACTTTTAATAAATGTATATACACACATACGCATGCATACATACATATACTCACAGATATCTATATTTCTGTCTGTCTATACACCCATCCGTATATGTGCACACCCACACATACATACACATGCACACACAGGCACACACACACACACACACACACACACACACACACACACACACACACACGCGTGTGTGTGTGTGTGTGTGTGTGTGTGTGTGTGTGTGTGTGTGTGTGTGTGTGTGTGGAATAGAAATAATATAAATTGCATTACAGCAACAGTATAAATACTGACAGCAAAAACTTCCCTTATATGACTGGTTTTGTCAGTATTCTGTGTTTAGTTGGTTTTGAGTTTAGATATGCTGCTGTCAGTACAGTACTGTCGATCGTATACTAGTTTATATATATATATATATATATATATATATATATATATAGTCTGACGATTAACTGTAATCCCATATATATGTGTATATATATATATATATATATATATATATATATATATATATATATATATATATATATATATCTGGATGGGTTTAGAACAGCTGGTCAAATGACCCAACATCAACATCTGTTAGTAAACACCACTTACCTGGAGACTCTGTGATCTGGGGGTTCATATATATATAACTGCCCTACCCTGCAAAATACCTGCATTTGGTCTAGTCCACTATCAGGTAATCCCCACAACATGAGAACATTACATGTTTCAACATAATAACACTGTTATTCTGGTCGGCAAAGTTGCTGATCCTTCAACCAGCTGCCTTACATCCATCTCTCTCTCTGATTGTACATATATATAAAATAAAGCAGAACTAAGTTCAGCTCAATCAGTAAAACTAACAGAAAGTAATATGCAACTGGGAATCCTGCATTCAGTCGCTTGTCAATCACGCTTTTCATGGACACAATTTTGCCATCTTTCTTTTACCAGGCAAACAGTTATCACCCTAAATATGCTTGTAGAAGAACCTTCTACAGCTTTACTTTTGCTGGGTTAATGAAATACATATTTTCTTACCCCTGACCCTTTGATCTCCTCTTTAGTTTTCAAACATAGTATTTTTGCATTCCTGTCCCCAGTTACTTCCTTATAGGTAAGCTGTGTAGACCCTCATCAGATATCTGCATCTCCATATGTTCTGAGTCTTCTGGAGTTACACTCAAATCAATTAAAAGATGATTTTAGACTGTTTTTAATTTCCTGGAGAATCTTAGACTTGTTCAGCACATTTCCTGATATTGGTAATGTTGACTGGCCTACTGATATTTATGCTGATTTGAACGTAAACCAAACAAAGCCGGGAACAGTCAGACACCACAACACTTTAATTAAAAACTGGTAAAATGACAAATAAAGCAAAAATAAATGTAGAAATGTAGAAACACTGACAATTGAAGTCAGATTAAGTGTTTTCCGTGTAGTTTAGTAACTAGACTTCTTCAGATAACTATAGCAAAGTCAGGTTCTGCATAAATACTCACTAAATACTCACTCCCCCCTCCCCTTTTACTTAATCAGTTAATTGATATCACAGATTTGTTACAAAGAGCGACATTCTAAGCAGTTCATTATTGTAAAAAGCTAAGCATTACAGAAAAATCATGAATTAATGAGTGACCACAATATTACTGTCCTTTTCAACTTCAACACATTTTAAAAACAACACATTTTAAAAATATATCCTCCTGAATTTGTAAATTAATAAAGTGAACAAACATTACAAAAATGTCAAAAGTAATGTTAAAAAAATCAAAAAATAAAACAAGTAAACTGAGCCTGTAAATTAATAACAAAACATAGATCTATGACTCTAATTCTATCTATGTAAATGTTATATGTATTTCCTATCCACTGTCACATGTAATATTTTCTTATTTTCTGTGTCTATGTGTACTGTGCCTACCCTATGTTATCTAGTTAGATTCTTAAGTCTTAAAAAGCACTGTAAGGAACAGGTTTCATTCAGGCCAGGATAGTGGCAGGCATCCAACAGGATTTGCCACATTAATTCCAGCTTCTCTAATAGTAAAGACCTTGGTCCGCCCCTTGTGTCTTTTATAATGTAATTGATGACTCTAAATTTAAAACTATGTGTGGGGTTCAACTTGATATGATTTGCTAGTGCATTCTCGATTTTCTCCTTTCTGATGTAATATAAATGCTCATATACCTGCTCTCTCATTTTGTGGTAAGTCTTCCCAATATAGAAAACAGTGCATAATTGGCATTGAGCTAGGTAGACTACAAAATTAGAATTACAGTTAAACCTACCAGATGTTATGGTATAATGTTGATCTCTAATGTAAAAAGTATGACCAATATCCATAAATCTACAGTAATTACATGATTCGCACTTAGCCATACCAGGATGTCTAACAGGACACGTATAATGGGTTTCAAGTAAATCTTTCAAGTTGTTCCCTCACCTGAAAATGAACGAAGGAGTAGGCCCTATTTTTGTTCAAAGGCCTGTGTCATTGCTAAAAAGACTTCAGTTCTTCTTTATTATGGCTTGTATGTCCCTACTTTCCAAACTGAAGGTCAATATAAAGCTGATAGGGGACACGATTAATTCTTGGTTGATTTTACTAGCCAAATTTTTTGAGTCCACTTGGTTACTCAAGGCTACTTTATCTTCCAACAATGGATTGTATATACCATTAGACCTTTTGTGAAAGATCTCAGTGGTAATTTCCAAAATAAGTTCTCTAGGATAACCTCTTGTCATGAACATGCTTCCTATTTTTTTCACATTCCATTCTCGACTGTCACCATCTTTGCAGCCTGCACTAATTGACCCTTTATTACTGACTTTTTTGATGGAAAGGGTGCGAACTACTATAGTGTAAATAGGTGTTCGAAAATGTGTTCTTCCTCTGTATCTTAGAAGTTAGTTTCCTTTGGGCCTTGTCTTTTACTAATTCAATGTCAAGATATGCTATTTTATCTTGATGGAAGGTGTATGTGAACTCCAAGAATTCGGTGGTTTGAGTCAAGTAATTTACAAATTCAACCACCTCGTCCAAATTGCCTTTATGAATGACAAAAATGTCATCCAGGTAGTGTGTATAGAAAAAAATCCTTTGACATAAGTTTTCCTTCTTAAAAATACACTCTTTTTCCCATTGGGCCATAACTGTGTTTGCAAAGCTGGCCCCACATGGGGACCCCATTGCAACCCTGATCTTTTGCAAGTAAAATTGGTTGTTGAAAAGGAAATAATTGTTAGTTAAAACAATGTCCAACAAGGTACTCACTAACTTAATCTTGGCCCTAGGTGCCCCCTTCTCCCTCAGGAACTGGTCAATCCATTCAATCCCCTCCATCTGTGGGATTATAGTATATAGGTCCCCGACGTCAATAGTCAGGAAGTTGTAATTCTCCTGGTATGGAAGCTCATTTAATTTGGATAGAAACATCCAGGAGTCCTTGCAAATTTGACCCTCATACTTCAAGTATTTCTTCAGTATGCTATCTGCTACCTTTGCTATAGAATACGTAATATTTTGTCAGGCATCGACAAGTGGCCTCATTAGTGGGTCAGCTAAGGAATTATGAATTTTATGGACACCAAATAGAACTAGTGTCCTCAAGGCCAACATAGTTAAGTAGTTCAGGAGGGGTGTGTCAACTAACTGTTAAATAAAAAGGTCATTCAAGCAATCTTTTATTTTTTTATATGCTGTATTAAGTTAATTTAGACTAACTGGGATGTATGTATCAGTGTCTAATAAGTTGGCCATTGTTTGGACATACAGATTGTTACACATTATGACCAACCCTACCCTTTTATCTGGTTTTATGGTTCTTACTGGTAGTTGCCTAAACTCGGTGAAGGCATCCCAGTTCTCCCTCACAATATTTCTCTTATGTTTAGATTTACCATTTAGTAAGCTTCTAATGTCAATTTCACATGTTTTTCAAATGTAGAAATTAATGGGTTACCTGGAGGGTTAAATGTGCTGGGTATATGGAATTCTGAGGTAGTATCCTGTTCTGTGTTGAAAAAACCTGTAAGTTAAGTTTCCTAGTAAACAACTTGAAATCAATAATGGCTTGTACCATATTAGCTGATTTTGTTTGTACAAAAGATAGTCCTTTTGCTAATAATTCTACCACTCGGGTCCAATTCAAATTCAGAGAAATTGTAAATGTTAAAGTCCCCAGTAGTATTGGTGATTAACTTAAATGGAGATACATCCTGACTTGATATTTCAATGCTATTATTTCCATTAAGATTTAAAACAGGCTCATCAGCAGGCAAAAATATATGAGGACTGTAAAGCATGTCAGACAAAAATGAGTTAAAACTAGACAATGTGTCATTATTCTCACTTACAGTCACTGTGTCAGGCATGACCAAGAACTCATTAAGACTAGACGGTGTGCAACCCATATTATTATTGTTTCCTTGGCCAAAGTACAGAGGAATCATGGGACATGTCAGGGGTGTAGAACTGAGGTGCTGGTAGCTACCATTTGGTTCTACTTTTTCCCCAACCATGCCATACAGAGAGCTGAGATTCATGTTGCCCAAGCGGTTTGATGTCCTGGCCAAAGTACTCCCCGTCTTTGCATAAACATGTCTGTCAAGTACTAGAGAGGTATTCAGGCCCAAATCAATAAAATGTGGATTAGAATTGAAATTTACCTTTATTTTTGTTGCTGTTGCCCTTCCTTTGGTGGTTCTTCCCTTGCCGAGTCTCTCGCCCCATTTTTGATTGATTTGAGTTGCCTTGGTGAAAAACCTGTTTATGCCTCACCTTCATTAAAGTTATCCAATTGGTCCAGGTGAACACCAGTTTGTTCTGTAAGTGAATTACACCTACTTGTGTTCCCCTCAAATGTTGGATGCCTTAGTTGTGAGACGGTACCATGGCCAATACCACTTTGCCCTTGTGATGGTGGGGATGGAGGATAGGCAGTACCATTACCATATGCCATAATGTCTTGTTGTCATTTTTTAACTTTTGTGGTTTTTAGCTTTTCAATATGCTTATTGATGCTATCAATGCATCTCTTGTAGTCAAATTTATATCGTACAAATTCAGGGGACTCACAACAGTATAAATACTGACAGCAAAATATCTAAACTCAAACATATCAAAACTGAAAAATATCTAAACACAAAATATTGACCAGATCTAACCAAATCCAAAACTACTTTTCCCAGGGGTTGGCAAGTCCTCCTGTACCTCCACACCACCCTGCTATTTATATAGACCAACTCCAGGGTCACACAACAGTAGGGAAATGGCACAAAAAACTTCTTATATGACTTTGGTTTTGTCAGTATTTTCTGTTTAGTTGGTTTTGAGTTTAGATATTCTGCTATCAATACATTACTGTCGATCTTATACTAGTTTGATGATTAACTGTAATCCTATATATATATATATATATATATATATATATATATATATATATATATATATATATATATATATATATATATATATATATATATATATATATATATGGGTTTAGGACAGCTGGTCAAATGATCCAACATCATCTGTTAGTAGACACCACTTACTTGGAGACTGTGTAATCTGGTGGTTCATATATATAACTGCCCTACCCTGCAAAATACCTGCATTTGGTCTAGTCCACTATCAGGTAATCCCCTGAACATGAGAACATTACATGTTTCAACATAATAACACTGTTATTCTGGTCGGTAAAGTTGCTGATCCTTCAACCAGCTGCCTTACATCCATCTCTCTCTCTGATTGTACATATATATAAAATAAAGCAGAACTAAGTTCAGCTCAATCAGTAAAACTAACAGAAAGTAATATGCAACTGGGAATCCTGCATTCAGTCGCTTGTCAATCATGCATTTCATGGACACAATTTTACCATCTTTCTTTTACCAGGCAAACAGTTATCACCCTAAATATGCTTGTAGAAGAACCTTCTACAGCCTTACTTTTGCTGGGTGAATGAAATACATATTTTCTTACCCATGGTCCTTTGATCTCCTCTTTAGTTTTCAAACATAGGTATTTTTGCATTCCTCTCCCCAGTTACTTCCTTGTAGGTGAGCTGTGTAGACCCTCATCAGATATCTGCACCTCCACATGTTCTGAGTCTTCTGGAGTTACACTCAAATCAATTAAAAGATGATTTTAGACTGTTTTTAATTTCCTGGAGAATCTTAGACTTGTTCAGCACATTTCCTGATCTTGGTAATGTTGACTGGCCCACGGATATGTATGCTGATTTCCCTGGTTGTGTTTGAACTTTGTCTCATTCTGCAGTTACTGGCACAGTTTCCTGCCTCCCTGTAGAAGTCTCAGATTTATTTGCTACATTTTCTTTTAGTAGCATCATCTGCAGTAAGGTCACTACAGAGTCCAGGGTACCAAATAATTCATAATAAATGCCCTGTTTGATCAATAAGCCTAGCATTTAGCAAAAATACATACTGCCGTTGTTGCTAAAATAGCTTGTACACCTCTAAAAAGTCTCTTTTTTAATGAGGGAAGGCTGAAATCTTGAAAAAAATGGCCACAGTATTTTCTTTAAGTGTACAGTGGGAACCCTTTTTCATTGCTCTAGGCAGAAGTTCTCCATAAGTGTACAGTGGGAACCCTTTTTCATTGCTCTAGGCAGAAGTTCTCCATAAGTGTACAGTGGGAACCCTTTTTCATTGCTCTAGGCAGAGGTTCTCCATAAGTGTACAGTGGGAACCCTTTTTCATGGCTCACAGCAGAGGTTTTCCATCTATGTAGACTAACAATGATAATTTTTTTAGAAGTTTTTTCTTTTGGGGTTTGTCAGGTCATCGGGCTCTGTGCGCTTTCTTGAACTGCAAATGTTCCCCCAGAGTAAGCCCAAATTAATTAAACAAATGTAGTTAAATAAGAAGATTTAATGGAGAGGCCTTTCTTCATTCTCTTAGTTCTACTAGTCTCAGAGTACACTACCAATGCTGGTTCCCCATGTTTGGCATGTTAGGTCTTATGGGACAGAATGATGTTTTCCAGATTATAGCTTAGCACTCCTGATTCTGAGAGCCAGTGTATTTATCAGTACTTCCTTCTGGCAAGTAGACTCAGCCTGTATCTGTGTAATACAATTACCATAGCATGTTTGTGACCATAAAAATCAATTCTTCAAGCTTTTCTTCCAGGCTGAGGGACAGAAATATATCTGTCAGGCTTGCAGCATCAGGATGTTCCACCATTCTAAACACTTGTTAGTGGACCACAGAGCTCCTTGTATTGTTATCGTAAACACTGCTTTTACAGTAGATACCCACAACACTCACTTGTGATTTTTTATTACCTGGTTAACAGAGCTCTCTCTCAATTTTAAGCACTGTTTGCTACCCCAGTGATATACTTATTGCTGAAATGTTTCTATGCTGTTTATATGCTTGCAGATTACTGTTTCTTCAATTCAGTATAATTAATGTGTTTATGTATATTCTAGAATATTAATATGCTGGAGTGAATTTTCTCAATATATATATATATATATATATATATATATATATATATATATATATATATATATATATATATATACATGCCATATATACAGGCCAAACTAGGCATCAAAGTTATCAAAACATAAACAAGCAGAAAAATGAATTCATAATTGCAAAAGTAACTGCAAGCTTAAGAGTAAACATTGTCTGTAACAAAAAAAAAAACATTGCTTACCATATACTGGTAGGGTACAGCACAACTTGTTTGACTAATCTGCTAGATACTGAGTACTGCTGAGTCGATGCTGAATATTTCAAACATTTGCTTGCTCATCTGATGTCATACACAGTATCCAGTCATTATAAAAAAAAAAAAAAAATCATTGTCCTCAGGCAGATTTCTTGTTAACAAAAATGAATTAAGAAATTTAAGTTTGTCAGTCCAATTTAGAGTATAAAGATTTTGTCCCATTACACTCCACAGTTTTAATTTTAGTAAATGTTAATCTGTTTTTAATTTTAATTATTCATTTAGGTAGGTGGACTGGGCCACGAGGGTCCTTTGTATGCCACAACCACGACACAGTTAATATAAAGAATAGTTACACATTAACACATGTGATAGAGTTCACAGTGAATTATTACAAAAGATACATATAGTTGGCAGATGAAGTATATGCTAACACTAGCAAAAGTTATGTACTTCGTGGCCACTGCTAGTGACAGTTATGTACTTCATGGCCACTGCTAGTGACAGTTATGTACTTCATGGCTATTGCTGCTAACGGTTATGTACTTCATGGCTAGTACCAGCAACAGTTTTGCACTTCATGGCTACTGCTAGTGACAGTTATGTACTTCATGGCCACAGTTAGTGACAGTTATGTACTTCATGGCTACTGCTGATGACAGTTATGCACTTCAATGCTACTTCCGGTGCCATCTATGGCTAGCACCAGTGACAGATGTGTATTTCATAATCACTGTTTGTGACAGTCATGTACCTCATGGGTAGCACCAGTAATAGTTTTGTACTTCATGGTCACTGCTAGCAACAGTTACGTACTTTATGGCTAGTGCTAATGAGAGTTATATACGTCATGGCTATTGCTGGTGACAACTGTATACTTCATGACTAGTGCCGGTGACAGTTTTGTACTTCATGGAAACTGCTGGTGACAGTTGCGTACTTCATGGCTTGTGTTGGTGACAGTTATGGCTGTTGCTGGTTAACAGATATACTTCATTGCCACTACTGGTGACAGTTATGTGCTTCACAGCTACTGCTGGTGACAGTTATATACTTCATGGCTCACGCTGATGACAGCTATGTACTTTATGGCTACTGATGGTGGTATTTTTTGTGCTTCACAGTCAGCTCCAGTGACAGTTGTGTACTTTGTGGTTAGCACCAGTGACAGTTGTGTACTTCATGACTAGTACCGGTGACAGTCATGTACTTCATGACTAGTGCTGGTAACAGTTTTGCACTTCATTGCTGGTGACAGTTACATATTTCATGGTTACTGCTGGTGACAGTTTTGTGCTTCATGGCTACCACTGATGATAGTTACGTACTCCATGGCTAGTGCTAGTGACAGTTATGGCTACTGCTGTTGACAATTATGTACTTCACTGCCACTGCTGCTAACAGTTATGTACTTTGTGGCTTGCTCTGGTGACAGTTGTATAATTTATAGCTACTGCCAGTGACAGATTTTGTACTTCATGGCTAGCACCATTGACAATTGTGTACTCCATGCCTAGTGTTGGTGACAGTTGCATACTTCATGGCTCACTCTGGTGACAGTTATATATTTCATGGCCAGCACCAGTGACAGTTATGTACTTCATGGCTAATGTCAGTGACAGTTCTGTACTTCATGGCTCACTCTGGTGACAGTTATATATTTCATGGCCAGAAGCAGTGACAGTTAAGTACTTCATGGCTAATGCCAGTGACAGTTTTGTACTTCATGGCTAGTGCTGGTGACAGTTATGTGAATCATTGTGACTGCTAGCAACAGTTATGTACTTCATGGCCAATGCCAATGACTGTTTTATACTTCATGGCTAGTGCCAGTGACAGTTACGTACTTCATGGCTTTTGCCCATGACAGGTGTGTACTTTATGGCTACTGCTGGTGACAGTCATTTGCATCATGGTGGCTGCTAGTGACAGTTTTGTACTTCATGACTAGTGCCATGACAGGTGTGTACATTATGGCTGGTGCCAGTGTGACGATTGGGGAGAGATGGGCGAAGGCTGCCAGCCTAGTCAAATAGAATTTGATATATAAGTCTGGCATTTGTAAATAAATGTAAAATACAGGCATGTTTTCTTGAGTGTAAAAGAATACTGTGAAATGTGGAACTGCAAAATATGTGACAACATTGCACTCTACTGGCCCAGTGAAGCATGTTGTGACCCTTTCATGTTAGAATTCAGCTCCAGTGAGTCTGGATGAAGGTTTCATGCCAATTATTTTAAGGCTAAAGTTTATGACCAGACTTTAGATGTGGAATGTGCTTTATTGCTCTGATATCTGTTAGAGTATACATGTGACATGACTTATATTGTTGTAAGTTTCTGAGCAGGTGTTAGATTGCTAAATAATGCAGCTTGTGGCCTGAAAACTCCAGACTAAGTGTCAAAAATGATGTAATTTGGGAGGGCCTTAGAGACATGTTTGTTAGTAATGTTTAAATATTATTTCTTACAAGAGACTGAGAGCGTTTTGATCTTGGATATCTAACTCAGCACTCTGCCTAAGCTCACATGTAAGTTTCTAGCACTGTGATTTCTTGTAGGAATAGTTAAAGCTAGTAAAGATTAATTAGGTATTTTTCTTTGAAATCAGACCTGTCCTACTGTATTATTTTAAGTTTATGTGTGATCTCTGAACTCTTAGATATCTCTGTGGAGTAGTAGTTTTGTCTTGTGTTTTAATTATTTATTATTAAATATTTTAAAAACCTTCATCTGTGGCTGGTTTGTGTAGAGATAAGCTCTAGAGTACATTGCATATTTATAGAGGTTATTGTAATAGGCTACTCTAAAGTAAGCCTTGATTGTTAGTCATACTACCATTGGATAATAATATTGCACAGTAATAAATGGACACCCTTTTAAGGGCCTTTCAGTAGCTGATATTATTAGCTGGGTGGTGACAGGGATTACTACTGTATGGTCTGGTTAAAGGGGCACAGCTGGAGAATCTGTGTCAGCCTTTCCCAGTAGTATCTGTGAAGTTGTATAAATACTTATCTCAAAGTGTGTGTGTGTTGTGTCAGCTACTTGGGCAGGGACACGAAGCACTGGAGGTTTTAGCTTGCCCAGCTAGGCTGAGACCTGGACCCTATAGCTGTGCCAGTGGGGAGTCTTATTGAGGACCTGGTGAGCAAGGGAGCAACCAGCCCCAGACTGACTGTGATCTCTGTGTGCACTTAAGGGAAATTGTACTTTACTGTGTGTATTAGATATCCTTTCCTCTCTTCTAGGAGACAACCTCCCTGGTGTTAGTGGTGAGGATTGAGGCTACTTGATTGCTGGGCCAGGGCACGGTCATCGCAGCCAGTGGCAGGTGTGTACTTTATGGCTATTTCCCGTGACAGGTGTGTACTTTATGGCTAGTGCCCTTGACAGGTGTGTACTTTATGGCTAGTGCTGGTGACAGGTGTGTACTTTATGGCTAGTTCCCGTGACAGGTGTGTACTTTATGGCTAGTGTTGGTGACAGGTGTGCACTTTATGGCTAGTGCTGGTGACAGGTGTGTACTTTATGGCTAGTGCTGTTTTTAAATTAAATGCAAGATGCTAAAGTGGTTCTGCTTCTACTCTTGGAGCTTTATATTACTTTTATGGTATATAAATTCTATGATTATTAAATGCAGATTCAGTTATATGTTAAGCAGAATTTATATATTATTATTTGTATATGCTTTATCTGCAGTAGAATAGCAGACCTGTTCTACCTTGACCAGTAATCCACTCATTTACCTCACTGATTTTCAAAGAATCACATTCCCTCTATTGCATTTAATAAAGGGACTTGCAGTTTGTGGTCTGAAGCCAGATATTATACAAACACTTGTATGGGGTTCAAGAGAATTTCCTTTATGTGACACCCTAGGACAGCACCATGTGTAATTGAGATATTCTACCACTGGAGACACCCTACTTTTTTCAGACAAACTTCTTTCCTCTCTTGTGAGACCACCTAAACATTCACCGGGATATCTACAGACAACATAAAAGCAACAAGATGTCTCAGTCCTATAAGCAATCAGTGAATGAGAGACATATTCTTTCTCTATTTCAGTTATTTGACCGGAAGATGAACTACACAACACCTTTGGTTGTTAAAGCTGTGAGCCTTCAACACACATTAAGTTCTTCGGCTACATTGTTTTCTCTATTAATACAACAGAATGAGAGGCACTGAGCCTTTTTCCATCTTCAGAATCTCTTACTCGTGTGGCCTAGTTTTTAAATGGTCTGTTTACCCAGTGGGGAGCCTGTTCTTTTTCAAAAACCAAATCTACTTGAAATATATACTGTATCAGTTGTGACTATGACAAGTTCAAGGATATCTGTTCTAGTATACCTGTCAAATCTCTGAATATGCCAGAACTTTAACTAAAGGAATGCTGCTGTCTGTTCAAGTGCTTGAATCTTCTTGCATGATTATTCCAGAGAAGCCATAACACCTCTTATGCAAGCATGAATGATTCTTCCAATGGTAGCTATTTGCAATGCGTACTAAGAATGATAACCCACTGTGTAACAATTCACACAAGCCACATCTCAGCACTAAGCAGAGCCCACCTTCAAAAAATGCATTTCTTTCTCCCTTTTACCCTGCTTTCATGAATAATGGCTGCCCAGTTTGGATTAGTAGCTACCATTTGAATAGAAAAGGCATCACTAGAAATACTCGTTATTTACCCTGAGATACCCAAGTAATCTGTTACAATGATATGCTTAAAGCATCTTGCTAAGTGTAGCATTTCTGTATGCATAAACTACTTGGCCAGTAACACTTTAACATAAAAGGTTTATTAAGTAAAATAAGTTTTGTTTCATTGAAACTACACTTTTGAAAGTAATAAGTTTTGTTTCATTGAAACTACACTTTTGAAAGTCCCAGTCCTAAACTTTAGGCATACAGCTTACTAACGTGAGCCTCGATTCATATCTCCTGTCTATTTTTCTCCATCCCTACTTAGTAACTCCATTTCTTCCTTTCACTAGATTCATCAAAAGCTACTGAAACAGTATCTTTATCAACTTTTACAACATATTTGGTCTGCTGCTATATCCATTTTAAATGTGTTCTTAGGTGCAATGCAATTTACTATCATCTCCTTGAGAGATGCAAGACTGTGATATGACTGACCAAGCATGGGTATAAATTAATTTATTCTTACATTACCCACTTAGTTCAGTGCAGCATCAGCGGTGAAATGAAGCACTTCTAGGTCTTGAATGAATGCATAACACAGAAAAACTAGTTGTAGGCAACAATGCCAGTCCATTGTAGGCTGTACACAACACACACACACACACACACACACACACACACACACACACACACACACACACACACACACACACACACACACACACACACACTCACTGACTATGTATCTATAGGCACTTTGGAGGATTCACCAAGAGGCCATCTTTGGAGTGTAGGAGGAAAAGAAAACACCCATAAAAAGCTCACCTGAACATAGTACTACACTACTGTGTCACACATAAGTACAGAATATCAAGCAGAAACCCATTAATATGGCATTCTGCAAACAATCAAGCTAAATTATAGAGAAAAACAATATGGTACACAAAGTTATTATTATAATATAAGAGTTAGGATCCCAACTTAGGAATACATTATTTTTTTCCAAGAGCAGTGAACCATTTAATAAGTGAAATGGATGATAGCATTAAAACTTTTATTAATAAGATTTGCAATGTGAAGTAATCCTAAAAAAAAATCTTATTAGTTTTTGGTCCCTCAACCAGCTGCCCTACATACAGTACTGTGTATGTAATATTTAAAAAAACTGCGAAGATGACAAGCCCTACATATGTCCTTTTAATCTTGCTCAGGTCAAGGTAAAGGGCTACAGAACAGGTAAAATGTGATGAGAAAAATTCAAATACAATGACAAAGTAGAAAACAATTTAAGCATTTGCTGGTGAAGCCATTTCTAAAACTATTTGATTTGCTTCTGCTTGCATGCATTGATGTTGATGAAATCTATATAAGTTTCCTCTGTATTCTGATTTCAAGCTATTTCAAAAACATTAAATGTAATCACTTTGGCATTATCCTGAGAAACATTTTTTCATTCCTTTCTATTGATTTACAGCTTCTATCTTTCCTCACTGGTTGTCAAAATGGGAAGCCATATGTCCTGGAGGGGGAGCTGAAATAGTTGTTGTCCTTTTGAGTGCTACGACTTTCCAATCTTAAATGCCCCAAACTCTTTTATCAATATTATTGATATGCTTTGCAGGTACTCGGAATGATCCTGCTGTCAGGGTCACTAATGACAGGTAACTTGGGCTTATTGCACTGGGCCAACATTGGGTGGGCATCAGCAGTAGCAGCAAGCCAAGCAGTCATTGATAATGTGTCAGAGCCTTCAAAGGTTTGATTAGCTTGCCGTCTAATGCCATGCTAAGCAGAAACATTACTCTACCCTGAGAGCAGCGGCAAGAAAAAAAGAAGAAAAAAAAACGTCTTCAGGGAAATTAAGTGATGCCGATGAAACGGTGTACTGAGGAAATTTTTGGATAAATTAACAATGCAATTACATTACATGACATGCCACAAGATGGATGAGGAAAACTTGGCCAGTATAATGTTCTGTTTTCAAATTGCAATTTATTTAAGGGCTTTAATGGATACCTTATTAAAACATCTCAGCTCTGGTCAGGTTTCTGCGTGTGTCATGCGGAGGGGGAGGGTTATGATTGATGACACCCGCTGTTGCTTCCTCTGCAGATTTGCAGGGAATTTAAACATGAAGAGAATGAGCAGAGACCTAGATTTGTATTGATTGCATGAAGGTTCAGTAGCTCAGAGGACAATCTAATAATATTCTAGTGGCGGAAGTAGCTTGTTGAAAAATAGTGTGTGTGTGTGTGTGTGTGTGTGTGTGTGTGTGTGTGTGTGTGTGTGTGTGTGTGTGTGTGTGTGTGTGTCTGTGTGCAGGCAATCAATGATCTGCCAAATTACCCATTACTCCATTCAAATTTTGCTATACATAATTTCTATTTTTTATGTTTGTTTTTCTTTGCATATGCATGACAATGATGCAGCAATTTTGAATTCACACAAGGAAAGAAATGAAAACAATGATCCCCTGAAGTGAAGTTTTAGCAGATACTAATAGTGAACATTACAAAAAATAATCATAATAATAATTGGCAGCTATTTTACAGATGTACGTGTTAAATTCAAAGAAGCAGGCTGTCTGCAATAGTTTTCATAAACAATACTTTCTGAGCCTAAGTAAACAAATAGCCATAATATAGGCATTTAGCTTCAGCCATTCCTACAGGTTAAAAGATAAAAACAATTATACAGTTGCTATAGATCATCTACAGAAATTCAGAATTTTGTTCTGTAGTTACCTGTTGGTACTAATTAGGACTTTGTTTATATAGTATTTTAGCAACAGACCTACATCAGGTTATGTTACAACAAGAACATAACATGACACATATATTTCTGCCACAGAACAATCAGTTGAAGTTATACACAAATCTCAAAATAACATTAATAATTCGTGTAGGAAAAATATATTTACTAAACATGAAGCTTTTCATTATGGCATGAGATAAAGAAAACAGTTTTACTTTGCACATATGTAATAATACGTTTTTATATATTTGCTCACACAACCATCGTGTTTCAGGTGATATGCTGATGTAAAATATATGCATATGCTCTGGATTTGCCTGAACTTTTGACATTCCTCTGCAGCCCTTAATGCTAAAGTTACAATATTATTTACTGTGGTAGTAAACTATAAATATTTATTTATTTATTTATTTAGTTACCATTTGGAGTAAGTGGCACATGCATACACACACACACACACACACACACACACACACACACACACACACACACACACACACACACACACACACACACACACACACACACACACACACATGAGTCAAGATGCCAGGTTGTGCTGAAACTCACAAAATAGTTGTCCTGTTCCAGCAAATCACAAACCACTGAATCACAAGGGCAGGTGTTATCATTTGTCCTCGGGGGGTAGAGGGTGTTTTTTCTATGTCATTTAACAGTCAGCGAAACAGGGTTTGACAATATGCGATTGATAAGTCACACAATGACTAAAAGCTGCTAGAAAAAACCTAAAAACCTCTTGATACAAGAAATATGGACAAAGCATAAAATAATGGGGTGACAAAGGCCCAAAAGCAGCATCCAATTTTAAATATTGCTCTTATAAAACTTGAAAGTCTCTAGAATAATGAGCTTTGTGTTAGCATGCATTTTCTGAGGATATGAAGTGTGAAACCTCAAATGCATGTCATTATTTGGAGAATTCAACCCCCAGTGATTTGCTAGAAAAACACAAATTTTGTGTGGAGAAAACTGATAATAGGAGACAAAAATCTGGACATTCTATGACAATCTGGAGAGCTGAGAGATACGCTGCTAAACCATCCACCTTGCAGTTAACTGCAGTACCGTAACCCATTCAAGCAGCAATTTTTAAGAGGGAGGAAGTAACTGTATTACCCTGACTAAATACAACACACATAAACAGAATAAGCAAACTTTACTCAAAGTGTCATCAGTAGTCAGATCTGAACCCCAGCTAGTGCCATGGCATGGGAAAAAGTCAGATATGAACCCCATCTAGTGCTGTGGCATGGGAAAAAGTCAGATCCGAACTCCAGCTAGTGCCGTGGCATGGGAAAAAGCTCTGACTATGGTGTAGTGACCCAGGTTTGATTAGTGGCTCAGAGGAGAGGACAGGCACATCTGTGCTGGAAATGGAGGCAGGAGGGTGTGTGTGGGTCTCTGTTTACATGGGGCACACAGAGCAGTTAGAGTTCGCTAACAGCGTCCTGGGTAACAAGTGTGAAATGTTTTTTTGATATGGTAAGGTAGCTTGCCGACATCAGCACTTTGTGGAAGTGATGAGCTGCTCAGTCACAATGCAATCCACCCTGCACAACCCACCAGCAGGGTGTTATGGTATCATGCATGGGAAGGAGAAGAAAATTAAGTAAAAAACATACCCAGAGCAGTTTAACACAGACCTGGCATGCCTTGATCTCACCTGCACCAGCCCTTACCAGAGTACATCTGGGGGAGGCCAAGAGGAATACATAGACCTGCAGATAGAGGAGAAGTACTGGATTGTACTCCTCAGTCATGGCTCCTGATATCATTATTATATGTTCATAGACTAGTATTAAGCTAAGTGCCTTTGTGGGCCATTTTAAGCCTTGCCAATTACCTCATGTGAGAATCAAACCCTGCACTTTGGGTCTGTAAGGTAAAGAGCTTACCTATTATCCCAACCTCCCAACACTCTCTAAGGTTATCTTTATACACAAATCAATATCTAGGTGAACTGACTTCACTTCTGCCTGCAATTACCAGCATTTTACAGCACATTTTGGCTTTGTCTGCAGTACACAAAACAGAACTTATAATTCTCAAATGATACAGGGAGTACATACTGGTAAAGAGAAATCACATTGTTTTATCTTAAAGTCACTTCACAGTGTTTTTCTCAACACTTCTTAACCCCTTCACTCCCACTGTAATAGTGGCAATAGTACAAAGAATCTGTGTTTGCACT
Organism: Protopterus annectens; assembly: GCF_019279795.1. Classification (NCBI taxonomy): domain Eukaryota; kingdom Metazoa; phylum Chordata; order Ceratodontiformes; family Protopteridae; genus Protopterus; species Protopterus annectens. Next base: position 249,601,806 of record NC_056737.1, read on the forward strand.
TCAAATCTGGAATCTCTTGAAAAGTAAAGCATGCAGTAACAAACTAGGCTGGAGTTCTAAATTCCTAAATTTTAATTATATTTTTATTTGTACCCAAATTTTAATTACATTTTTATATTATCTGTGCTCGAATTAAGTACAGATTAAACTCATCTATGCCTTATATTAATGGAAGTTGACTGATGTGAAAAATTACTTAAAAGTTCTGAAACAGTGATTGCAATGCAAGCCTAATAAAGGATACAAATATCTGAAATATGCCTAATGCGAACTCGGGTATATGATTTTACAGCATTTTTGAATGTCTTAATAAATTGCTTTGCGTTACTTAACTCTCTTACCTACTGCAACCATTTATGCTTTTTGGAATTTTGTTTTACTCTAATGCAAAGTATAATGACTTCCCATCACAACAAAATAATGAGTAACTGTCATGTAAAGTAATTCACATGCAACCAGATTTTATTTTTACTGTAGTACACATAACATGAACCATAAGAAGCTTATTACATGACAATAGTTAGAAGCTGTATTATACACCACCTCCAAATGGTGTTTCTATCATGTAACCACTGACCATCTAATGAGTGCTTCAAATTAATTCAAGGACCCTATTGTATGTATGCCTTCACATTATATACTGGTGATAGCAGGTAAAGGTAAGACAGCCTATCTGCTCTTTACTTTCTGGGGCCTAGTTTGATTTACAAACCATAATTATAATGTACACATTCTACTGTGGACAGTTGTCTTACTACCTGGTAGATGGTCACAGTACAATTCACAGGCTGTATATTTAGTCTCAATGCTTTTGCATAGAAACTGTGCTACCCTGTACCCAACTAGTAATGTCATACAATGTAAAATAAAGGGGTTTTATTTCTCTTTCCTTCAAGTTGGAGAGTCACCATAGAAAGTTTGGATCAAATATTGGGGGGGGGGGGGTCACCACATTGGTGGTGCATGGGATTTCGTCTCTCCTGCTTAATTGGGCTTGCTTTATTATTTAGTAGTGCACTTAGCTGAATGGCAGTAAATTGTGACTAGTACATCAGGTTTTAGTAGCCTCTGCTTGGTAAAATCACGTTGGCCCTTTTTTCATGAACCTTTAGCTGCTATAGCCAAACATATCATTCTAGCTCCCCAGCAAACCAAGACACCACCGAAGACATTCATCATCTTACAGCCCACAAGTCACTTTGCAAGCCTGATTTGTCTAATTTCTGCCTTTGTTCTGAAAGTCATGCCCTTTCTTCCTTTCTTCTCTTTTCTTTTTAACTTTATTTTACCACACCACTCTATCATTGGTTTGCTTATCCATGTATAATGCTCTCCCTCTCCCCTATTCTCCTCCACATTGAAAATGGATTCCTCTAGTCTCCATTCATGTCCCCTGTCCTCCAACCCCTTCCTGATTATACAGGTAGTATTGCCCTGAACAGTCTTGGCTACCTCAAACAATATACAGAACAGCAGCTTTGGCCTGAGATGATCTCTCAGGCCTGCTAGCATGATTTCTGAGCTTCCTGAGTAAATTTGCCACTGGGAGGATACATAGATAATTGTCTTATTGGGTTAGGAAACAGCTGTCCAGTTTATGCCTGGTGGCTAATTTCTGTACTCGATGTTAATGTAAAGTCCTTTTCTTGTTTAAAATACTTGAAGGCAATTTATTTATTTCTTTTATTTGTTAACCAGATAGGTGAAATGGTCCCTAAAAACAGAGCTATTGCTGTGATTCTACTCAGCTTATCTGACAAAGCTCATTTAAAAGTGAAAGCACTCATCTATTTGTTTTTTAATAAAGACGTTTCATTTCTATTATAATTATAATTGCTTGATTACTCTGAACTCTCAACTGAGCTCGTTTACAGTGGATGGTTCTTTTTCACTGATTTTTTTAGGATTGTAAGCCAGCAACTTTAATACTCACAAGTACTAGTTTTCCCTATGGTGCGTATGTATATATATATATATATATATATATATATATATATATATATATATATATCCATACACTAACACCAAGACTGCACAGTCCCCAGGAAGTATTCCCTTACCCAGGAACTATCTAGTACACCTATCAACCATCTGTCTGCATCAAGCAATTGGTGTCAACCAAACAGGTGTTGGCATTGTGTCTGTTCAATATATACTCACACCTTTATAGGTTCATAGGTAGGTACTAGGCTATTGGCCCTAGGGCCTATACAGCCTAGCTAAAAAGGTACCCTGGCTTTCGCCACCCAAGAAAATTATTTTCCTGTGTCCCTGTCGAGCAGAGCCACAGAAGTGATCCCCAGGGTGAATTTCCTATTTCCCATCCAATCATCAAGATTTTTCTTGAAGAGTGCTAATGAGGAGCTTTGTTTGACATAGATAGGTAGTTTGTTCCAGAGTATGGGAAGTCTCTGGGACAGGAATCTATCCCTCCAGCATGTTCTGTTTATTGTGGTGACAAGGTTTAGGTCGCTAGAGCATGTAGCTCAGAGGGACTGGGATTTCTTTAAATGGAGCATGTCCAACAGCTCTGGGTTTGACATAGCTTTGTATGTTCGGCAGAGATCACCTCTGAGTAGGCGATTTGCGATGGAGTAAAGCTGGAGTTTTTTGAGACGGTCTGCGTAGGGCATCTGTTTGAGGCCGGTAATCCTCTTTGTGAGGTATTTCTGTGGCCTTTCAAGTTGTTGTAGATGTCTTGTGAGGTACATACCAAAAGGGGCATTGTACTCTATAATGGGTCTAATGAGTGACAAGTACAGGGGAACAATGACCCCTTTTTTTCTGGATGAGAAACCTTTTGTGATGAGGTGTGCCATGTAGAAGGATTTCCTGACTACTGCGGCGATGTGATTATCAAAGGAGTGACAACTGCCTACCTGTGTCCCAAGGTCTATTATCACACTTTTGGTGTTAAGTAGACTACCACCTATGTGGTAGCTCATGAGTACAAAGTTTTTACCAAAGGGGATGACAATGCACTTTTTGGCATTGAGCTTGAAGCCATGGCTTTGACACCAGGCATCTGTCTCAGTGAGGTCCTTTTGTAGGATGTCCACATTGTTAGACGTTTCAATTATGGCTCCTAGTTTCCAGTCATCTGTGAATTTCATTAGCCAAAGACCTTCTGTGTTAGCCTGTACTTCAGAAACGTAGATACCAAACAGGAGAGTACCCAGGACTGAACCCTGTGGTACTCCACTTGTCACTGGTCTGAAGTCGGATTTGGAGTCTGCTGCTTTCACAGTGTGGGTTCTGTCAGTGAGCCAGTTGGCAACCCATCTTGTCAAAAAAGGATTTATACCTAGTTTAGTGAGTTTATCTATAATTCTAGAGTGGAGGATGGTGTCAAAAGCCTTGGTGAGATCTAGATTGACTGTGTGAACCACCTTAGCCTCATCTACAGCTTTGGTGACTGCTTCATAGAAGTCAATCAGGTTTAGGAGACATGATTTGCTTTTTACAAACCTGAACTGGTGGGGTCCAGAGTTTGGAGATTTCCAATGTCTCTGTTTATAAGTTCCATGATGATACATTCCATGACCTTGCAGACCAGGCTCATTAGGCTAATGGAGCGGTATTTCCTGGGGTCATGGTGGCTCCCCCTTTGTGGGGTGGGATAACTATCTCTGTGTGCCATTCAGTGGGCACAAAGCCTGGGGTGAGGCTATGATTGAACATGGTGCTTAGGTGGGGTGCCAGTTCATTCTGTAGTTCATGTAGAACACAGCCTGGGATGTTGTCAGGTCCCATAGATGCTGTGTTCTTGGCTTTGGAGAGTGTTTTTTACCTGTGCAGCCATGATTACAGGAACTTTGTATTCTTCCAGTATAGACATGGGCCCTTTAGGGGGTGAGGGGGGTAAAGTTACCACTGAACCTATCTGCCAGAATGTTGGCAATATCAGTTGGTTATGTATATTTAGCGCCATTGTGCTGTAACTCAGAGCAGATCTGAGTGTTGCAATTGGGATTCTTGACATAGCTATAGAATGTTTTATGGTTGCCTTTAGAATCAGTGGCAATTTTGTTTTCATAACTAGCTTTAGAGGATTTTATGAGGGATCTCAGTTTCTTACTGAGGCTGACCAGCGAGTTCTTCCAGTCATGGGATTTTACTCTTTTTTGCAACAGTTTCTTTCTTCTGTTGTAGAGTTTGTTTATGGCAGGGGACCACCAGATTGGCTTCCTTTTTTTGGAGGATAGCATCTTGGTTCTGTTAGGGATAGTATGATCCATGCACTCATGTAAGTGCTTATAAAGTGCATTTGTGTAATATTCAGCAGTCATACCTCTATTGTACATCTGCAAGGGTGTCGTAAAGTTTGCCACTTCTGTCTTAAGAAGCATTAAGTTGGCTTTGGAGTAATGTTTTACATTGGTTTCCTAATGAGGGTGGAGGTGGGATGTGGATGTCTAGGCTGATTAGCTTGTGGTCGGATCTGACCAACGAGAAATTGACCTCTGCTGTAGAACACCAGTCGCCCATGTTGGTAATGACCAGGTATAGAATATTGCTGCCCCTGGTGGGGGTGTGGTTAAGTTGATGTAAGGTGTTGGAATTTATGAATTCCAGAAAACATTGAGCAAAAGAGTTGGTACATGAGTAGTTTTGCCAGTTAATGGTGAGGTAGTTGAAATCACCCATTATTAGGGTGTTGGGTTTTACCCTAATATTTTCCAGTGTACCAAGAAATGAGGAGTGGGAATCCTGCGGCACGGTAGGGGATCTGTAGCAAGTTACAATTTGGATTGCGGTCTTGCCCAGAGTTAGTTGCACTTGGATAATCTCTTATGCATTATGCTGAGCAACTAGCCTGGAGGTGTGGATATCCTTAATGAATATGGACATGCCTCCACCTTTAGTGTTTCATTCCAGGTTAGGTGGCCAAAAGGTGTGGTATGAATTATAGCCTGGTAATGCAGGGGTGCTCTCTGGAGCCTTGCACCAGGTCTCTGTCACTGCACAGATGTCGATGGTCACCATTTTAAGGAGTGCCTCAAGTGAATGAATTTTGAGGTTTAGACTTCTAGCATTGAGTAGCATTACCTTCAGATTTTGCTTGCTTGTACCTGTTACTGTGGTGAATTTGTCATTTGAACCTTGCCTAAAAAAGGCACTATAGGAGTGGCAAGAGCCTTAGCCAGTAGCTGGAATCCCAACGGCGACAGATGCAGGCTATCTCTGGCAAAGCATCGTGGTCTGTCGATTATGTCATCCCAGGCAGACAGATACTGGATCCCCTTAGAATGAAACTTAGCCAATTGTTGAAGTCAATCATTTTGTCCTTGTACTATGGTATAATTCTGGGTGATGGCAGGATGCTACTCAGGGCTAGGTTCATACCTGCCTGGGCTACAAGATTGGAGAGCTCCTCCATGTCTCTTTTCATGTAGTCCAGGGAGATACGTCTCAGGTCATTCACACCAACATGGACAATGCAGAGTCATATTTGTGCTTGTTGTGGAGTGACCTGATCGCGTGCGTTATGTGGCGGATCCTGGCACCCGATGGGCAACTGCCAGTAACTTTCTCCTTGTTTAGCCTGGTGAGCGGAACGTTGGTGTGCCTGACTATAGAGTCACCTATGACTAGAGTGTTGGGTACGTTGTTATGCCTTATGGACTGTGGTTGAGTGGCACACTGAGTTTGTGGGCTATGTGTCATTTGGGTTGTGTTGGGGGTGGAGGTTGCATGCATTTCTGCTTTGGAGGACTCTGTTGCTTGAGCAGATTTTTATTGAGAGCCTCCATGAATGTAGGTATGTGTTTTGTGTTTTGGTGGAGTAGGTTTTGAGGGACTATGTGATGAGTGTGGTGTGGTGCAAGTGTTTACCTTCTCCTCTTGACTGTCTAGTCCAGTCTTGGGTGAAGAGAGGTTTGCTTCCAGTTTGACTACATAAGTGCATCTCTCACAGGTTGTAGTGTTGGGTGGTAGGAGGAGAGGGTTGTCTGTGTACATGAGGCAATTGCTTCATTGTCTCAAGATGCCCAGATTCATCAGGTAGACAGGAGAAACCACCAGGAGCTGACCCTTAGACATGCCTGGATAGGTACTTATTTATTAAGTACTAAAAACTGTTTTCTTCCAGACAAGTGAGGAAAGTTGAGTGCCGTAGTAATTTGTAACTTATTTAGTGTTTATAATGAGTTCTGAACAAGTGCTGAGCTCAAAGAAACAGATTTGAGGGCTAAAACTAAAAATAATGGCTAGTTCCAAGGAAAATTTGAGAGCAGACTTTATGGAGCCAGGAAAAGTTTAACCCTAGCTAAGTGGCGATGCATAAAGTGTATTTATTTATTTATTTTTTAATATAACAGTAGCAAATCAGCAAACTGATTTAAACAAATTAACCAATAAAAAGCTAAAAACTGAACCCCGTTCCAGCAGTCTTTGATCAGACAAATTCTAACAGCACACTCCTGCCACTAGGGTACAGGGGAACCTTCTCCAAAAAAAAGATGGTCTGGATTAGTGCTCAAGTTATACATACAAAGCTGGATTCAGCAGGTCTGACTTTAGTCTATGCTACAGCAAACAAAGGGTACCATTTTCAGAAAGAAACAGTTCAAATAAGCAGGCACAATAATCCTTTAAACAGAAATTCCCAGCTCAGAAGGGTAGAATCTAACCTCTCCTCCCACAAGAGTGCAGACCACAAACCTTCTTAATGTATGTATATAAACTCACACAGACGCACACACATGTATATATAAAGGATGAGTGCTAAAAATAGATCATTTTACCCCATTTGTTTCTAAACACAAAGTAAGAAGATGATATCTTTCTTTGTTCATATTGTAGCATTTCACTCTGGTTATACAATGTACTGTTTCTCTACTGTATTTATTCTAACCAATTTTGTTGACAAGCTACACACTGTATCACTACTTTATCATTCAAAAACTTCATTTTTATCCATAAATCCACTCATTCTAGATTATGCTACTACCACCTTTTACCTTACCTCTACCATTTATGTGCTGTACCACTTATTTAATGCATCCTACCGAACAACCTGTCAAGTCATTGGTGATGTACATCTTGCTTTTTATGCATATGTTTTGAAGTTGACATGCCACCTATTTCAGAAATTTTACTGCCATGCCTGAGTTATGAAAGAGATGTAACTTTTACAAAAGGACACTACATTATTTGTTCTTCTGCTGTTCTTATTTATCATCATTCATTTCTGAACTATTTCAGTGGCAGTTGTTTCACTGAGACCATTTGAGCAAACATCATTTGGCTGAATTAAGTTTTGATTTAATTTTGGGGGTGTCCAACCTTTTGGCTTGCCGGGGCCGCATTGAGTGAACAGAAATTGTCTTGGGGCCACATATAAAATATATCATATAGTTAACTCTTTCGCTGCCACATGAGACCAAAGTCGACCTCCTGGCTGTACTGTAGGTGCATTCGAACAATTAATAAATGTAATAAATGCCTAATAGTTGCCTTAAAATTCTAATTCTCATTCTGATTTTAATTCTCTAATCTAACAGTTAACTCTAACATCTTAGTTGATATATAGATTTTTTTTTTACAAATAAACAGATATTCACTATAGCACTAGCATTTCTCACTGGGAAAACCACTCCAGCAGTCCATCTACATACAATGTCAACATTAGCAGTCTTACAATACTATAATCCACATAAATAAGCCAACAAATTTACAGTAAAGTAAAGAATTCACATTACTGACTTAATAAAACAATTCTGAATAAGCTACAAGAGGGTCTCACCCAAAAAAATGACTGGTGCCAGAAACATGGCCTCAAGCTAAATGCCAAAAAATGCACAATCATCCTCTTTGAGGAGAGTGATGTCCCCACAAATTATCACATTAATAACAATGCTGTAAGCACGCAATCAGTCATGAGGTGCATGGGCACCCAGGTTGACAGAAACCTGACTTTTGACCACCACGTTGTCTCCGTTGTATGGAAAGCTTTTTACATGGCCCACCTCATTAGTAAGGGTATCTCATCCAGGGACATGGAGGTCATAACATCCCTGTATTCTTCCTTTACAAGAGCAATTATTGAGTGCAACACCCCTTTTGGCATGTGCCTCAGCAAAACACTATGCCAAAAGAAAGACTACAACCATTTCTGACAAAAAAGGTCAAAGGACTGAGTTCACTTAGTTATCCAAACAGACTAAAAATCTTCTTGCTTTCCTCTGTCTCTCACTGGCCCCTATAAATTTCATCATTGGCTTGCTTTCCAGGCTAAGAAAAATCCTGCCTTAAGAGACTTTCTCCACCTCAGAAATACTGGTTATATTTAAAACACTCACTACAAAGACCACAGCCTTCACTGCAACATAAACACGCCACTTTGTATGGACAGGTTCTTGACAGAAAAACTTTCAACTTCTGTAAAAAGCTCCTCTCATAAACAATGTAATTCAACAACACTACAACTGGATGGATAGCCATGAATGTACTCCTTAAGTAGCATAGCCTTCATCAAACTGGAAGGAAAATCCACATACTAAACTTTCCCAGCTGGATGGCTAAGATCTAATATTGGTTACTCAAGTCTACTTGTCTAAGAAGAGGGGCCTATTTAACTAAGAATTCCATTTGCAAAAATATATTCAGTATACATATTAAATCTCTCTCTCTTATACACACACACACACACACACACACACACACACACACACACACACACACACACACACAGAAAAAGAGCCCCTACTTGTAAAATAGACAACCTCAGTAATCACATGACACAGTCTCACTGATTGAAATTGTCTGGAAGTCAAAATATCTGAAAAAAAAATCATAGTACAGATGGATTCATCCATGCAATTTTCCACCACCAAAAGGACCATCAATAAATCAACAAACAACTGAACTGCACAGCAAAAATTAAATCAATAAGAAATCTATAAACTACTCTCTAAGATCATACTACATACTGGAGTAAACATATAACTTCCCTCCAATCTAAAGCTATTTAACATTTAGACATTTTAATTTGTGCAGAAGTTATTCACAGACTGACTGTTTACTAAGCTGTAATGCTGACCATCGCTTTTGAAAAAAAAACAAATTCCCACACTTTGTCAATAGCTCAAAGTGAAGAAAGGATTACTTTTTTTATTTATTATGTATTTATTTAATTTTGGAAAACATCTTTAAAACTGTTAAATTGATCAAACACCCAGAAACATAGAAAAGTTATTGTGATAAGTAAACCACAGACTGCTGCAAGAAATCAGTCACAGCACACTATGCTTATGTCCGAACCAATGAAGCATACCTGTCAATTCCAAAAGAATTAAAGTAGCGTAATAAGAAAGTTATTTGCAAGGTTACATGGCAGTTTATATTGTAAATAAGTGGAGATATTAAAAATGCTCTGTTTCTCATAATTATGCTGAAAAGTCTTTCAAGGTAAATACAACCTTCTGATTTAGCATGGAACCATACCTCTCAACCTTAGAGCAAGAATTCTGGACAAAACAAAAAATAAAATTGGGACACAGGCCCAAAAATAGTTATGCATCACAGACACCATTGAAACAAGTATAGCTGCAAACATTATACATCACATATAATGTTTCTATCCCATTATTGTCAGTTAAGCATTATATGGCTCATTCAATCCTGCCTTCTTTTGCAACAAAGAAAACCATATTTTAAAATGACAAATCCATTGAAAATAATAAAACACATTGGCTCCACATCCTGCAACTTCTACCTGCAAACAACCACAGAGCTTTCACTGAAACTAGGTCTGCTTATTTCCACCGAATGACACCTCTCCCTAATTAAGTCTAATGGTATACAATCTACCAGGATCTGGACTACCTGAAATAAATGAAATTATGGCCTGTAAATTGCAAGTGCACTTTGTTTAATTAAACTACATTTCAAAGCCCACTTGCTGTATTTTTTCAGTAACATTCCAATATCCATTTCCAGGTCACTTTACAAGACATTGGCAGTGGAAGACTTAGCATCCTCCAGATCCCTACAGGACCACACTCATACTGCTAACATTGTCCATTAAATGTAAATATCCATCCACTGTAAATGGCAAGAAGCTATGTCTTAAAAAATCTATTTTTGGCATTCCTAGTACCCAAATATCAGGTTTTGAAACAAAGAAACATATTCTTCACAGTTTGTAAGTCTCTGTCTTTAATAATCATCTACTATTGTAGTATTCCCAACACGAACACACACATACACACTAAAACCCCCAACATTTAAAAAATGACATTGTGCCCACCTGATTTGCCAGTATTGATGATCCACAAAAGTTATTCTTACTGTTGTCCAATCTACCACTGCTTAGAACCCACCAGTGACAAGACAGTACTGGGTGATTTTTTTTGTTTGTCAAAAAAAAAAAAACTTTATATGCTACAGTCCCACATTAGTCAATCCACTACTGACCCATTAATCCTAGGCTGCTGTCTCATTCTTACTCCCTGGGACTACTTTACCTTGGATGACTACTTTTATTTCCTAAGCAAAAGACACAAATTGGAAGATGAGGCAAAAATCCAGACATTCTTCGAAAATCCATACAGTTGAGAGGTATGATTTCATATTCCATACAACACTCTCCCTGTCAGAAAAGCTGCAATTTAATGAAAGTGTACTTTTAATGTAGGATGCATTTGTGAGCTAACTTGTTTGTACGTTAGCCTTTTTGTGCATGTGTCTCTCTCTATCTCTCTGTCATGCACACAAACACACACACACACACACACACACACACACACACACACACACACACACACACACACACACACACACACTTCTAATTTCATGCACACAAACATTCTGCTTTCATGCATGCACTCACTCACACCATACTTACCTATTAACACAGGTTAAGTGCTGTCTCTTTAAAATGCAAAGGCAGCAAATCCATGGACAAGTCCATCTTCAGCAAGAACACACACATTGATTCTTTGGCACGAAATAATGGCGCAAACACACAGACCCTTCTTTGGAGCAAAAAAATCAAAACTAGAAGGATGCTTTGGTGGATGCACCCACTGATGTTAGAGTTACAGGTCACGGGCACGAAAAACACAACAAAATTGTTTTGGGGCATGTGTACATCGATGCTGGAGTTAGAGGTAGAGGGCCGCATGGCAAAGCTCTGAGGGCCGCATGCGGCCCGCGGGCCGCAGGTTGGACACATCTAAAGGTTCCTTCACAAAATACATTTCTGTAGTAATTGCAAAAGCCAGTCTCAGAGGCTCTCCTCAGTAGCTGGCCTCCTCTAGAAATACTCCTGTATGGGTCAGTAAAGGTCAGGTCTGCCAAGGAGATCAATGCATCCAGAGGTTCATGCCATACAGTTGCTATTTTTACCTAATGTTCTTTTTCCATCCTGTGTTGGCCCCAGTACCACTCTGTGGATGGGATGTGCAATGGGCAGACCATGCCAAACCATCCACTCACTTCTACAAAAGGCGGACATCAGCAAGCTATCTTACCCACCCTCAGAAAACACTTTGCAGTTGCTCCTCTATCCTCCAGCAGGGAAATTTAACTGCATTGTGTGCCAAATGCTCATGTCCCTCCCTCCTTCCTCCTCTCCCAGGACAGGCACTCAGGACATGCATTATCCCCTGACAGCATCTCAGATGCCAAAACTACTAATTGAACCTGCATCATCTTGTCCCTCTATGTCATGGTGGTAGCTAGGGCTTGGTTTAGTGTTAAATAGGTTTAGGTTTAGGATTAGATTTAGGAAGTATGAGGGGTATTTTGTCCTTCCTTTTTTTAATTTCCCCAAATGTTTTGTGTTTCTAATACTTTGACAGGTATGTACCTCACTCCTAATTCAGGGTACAGTGAAACTAGTATTGCTTCAATCTTTGATGTATTCCAGGAATCTTCTGTTCAAAACCTCCAAAGTACCCAGAATTGCCTCCTTCTGTAATTCATCTGGAGTTACCCATATCTATTTAAAAGTGATTGAAAAATATTTTTTATTAACTCTGTTGCCTCTGCTACTATTGTTACTATCTGGGTGTCTTTATTCCACATTGCTATAATTTCTACTTGCATATGAAGTACAACAGACTATAATCTCAAGGTGTACCAATTTCAATGATTAATGCTACTTTTGTCGTGTAATACTTGATTTTATTGCTTCTACTTTCTTGACTATTGCAACTGGATTATCTCATTTGATCAGGATTTTTTCATTTTCAGTAATGCTTTATAGTTCATGTTTCCAATGCTTCTCTGCTACTTGCATGTTGTAGTGTTTTTGCAATCCCCAACGCAACAGTCTTGTCACATTGTTGTACCTAGCAGTATGCAGACCGTCACTCATGAGTATATGTGTAACTGCTTTTAGATCTATATATACAACCTGCATTTGTCTGCATCTCCCACTTTTTCCATTGACTTTGCAAACTAACATGTATATAGTCCGTTACCTTGAGTTGCCATTATTAACTGCTCATCTTTTGATTTAAGTATACCATTCCTTAAATATTCATGCATCAATTCTTGTTCAGTATGGGCTTGTTCCAGCAGTTCTCTATTCTTTCAATTCCATTTTTCTTTACTTATTTTTCTAGCCATGTTCTTTATATTCTTCCTTTTGTTTCTGGCACTTTGAGTTGACACCTGTTTTTTTTTTTCCTTCTCTACTTTTGGTTTGATTTTCACTGCCACTCACTCCTTCCTGAAATGCTTCTGCTAATTCGAGCAAAAATTTTGTCTTAGTCTAGTTTTCTTCATGGTTCCAAACTTTCACTAAACTTTATATCTGATGATATCAACAAATATATCTGTCCCACAATGGCAAACCTATACCCATAATTAATTTCAAGGAGACCCATACCGCCTTCAGACTGAGGGATATATAATCATGCCATATACTGTTTTTTCTATATCATTTGATAAACATGAAGCAGTTTTGTTGCTGTCCTCTCCTGTCCAAATGATCCAACATTTTTGGGTCTAATCAGTTTCACCAAAGTTGTAAGTCAGAACAGGAAGAGCAAGTGATACATAACTTGAGCTTTATTCCCAGATGTCAAGACAGATTTCAGTAACAGTTTTATTCTTCTAAAATATTCCTTACTAAGCTTTGTTTTCAGTTATTTATGCTGTTTTGCTGACCCTTCATCTACTCCTGGATAGTTATGTACTGCCTCATGTTCAAGTTCTTTAATATCACATTCCTCTCCCAGGTGGATATTTACATGGTGCTTCAGTTTTACTAGCTTTTGCAAATTTATCAGTATCAAAACAGTATTCTTGTATCATCTGAAAAAGTTTTAAGCATTTGTAGTTGTGCTTTCCATTGTGTGTTTAAAGAGCTATATAATTTTAAATCATCCACAGAAACTAGATGGTTTTGAACTAAGTTGGTTTCTGAAGTCAAGCTGTAACCATAGCCTAGACTGTTGAGTAAACTGCATAACAGATTAAGAGTACAGCAAAACAGCACTGATGGCAAAGATTCATATGGAATATCCATCTTTGCATTTTTACCCCTGGGATAGTAATTTGGACTTTATCAAGGCTTATTTGTGAAATGGTTTCCCACTCTTTCAGTCTGACTGTTATTCTTGAAATACAGATCCTGGAATTTTACTTGTTCTTTATAATAAGCTTTTTGAGGAGCATTTGCAAGATATGACAATATTTCTAATACTCTATACTTTGGCAAAATTTGCTTTTAAGGAATATGGTTGTTAAGGAAGAATATTTGATAAATTAAGGGATGGTAGCATTTAACAACTGATGCTTAACAAGAGAATAAAACTGTCGTGAAGCATACACATACACTCATGTGAGTGTAGTAATTATTTTGATTCAGTTTTTACTGTGGAGCTTTTTTCTGTATGGGCATCCACTGAGAACTGGCTCTGCTTATTGGAATAATCAAGTAAATAAAATATTAAAAAATAAAATGATACAGCTTAAGAATTTTTTTTTAAGTGAGAATTTTAGGTGAAATATCTGTCTTCCCAGACATAAGCAAAAAATTTTGCAACAGTCAGATACATTCTCTTCACAAATCTTATAGTAGTTAGTGAGCAATGCATGCTGTACAGGGTACTGTATGTGTGTGATCAAGGAAAATAGATGGATAAAGAGGGTCCAGTGCCTTTAGCCTCATGTGTCAGGCCATTAAAGGAAGTAAAGAAATAGCAAACATAAAAAAGCAGACCCTCATCTAATCTTATTGCGGATGAGAGTTTAAGGAGAGATAGAATCTTTAATATAGAATGCACAATAGTTACTAGAAAGAGAATTATATGTTTGACCAAGATCATCCATGCATTTTACTACATGTGGAAGTTTTTTTTTTTCCATAAGTATCTAACTCTCAGATTCTGATGTCTTAGTCATATACACAAAGACTGGACCTGTTAGGTGACCGTAATTCACTCTGCAATGGTGTCTACAAAAGTTCCAGCAGACTAAACTGGATTTCTGGTAAAAAATCATCTTTGGAGATTCTGTCAAACAGCTTTCCACAATGTTGGAAATCGTTGTCTGCCTTCATTATGTGCACAGACCAGAGGAATTCCTGCATCTAGACTTCCAGAATCAGCATAGTTGGCATTACATGCAAGAGCAGAGAGAGAAACAGCATCCTTTTCAGTGCATAAAGCATCTAGAAGCTGTACTAGGAGTTCTGTTACAGCTACTGTACTGTAATAACAATTCACGTTTTTACTGATGTTCAGGCTCCATCCCAGCAATTAACATTCTTATATGTTTTGACCAATATTAACCCTTGAATATTATCTGGTATTTATATCTTAAAATGCTAAAATGTCATTTGTAGGTAATAGTGTACATTCTATATGAATGTTAAACATTTTGGCATGTAGTAGAGATTTGTCACCTAACACATCTATCTATCTATATACATTTTATATATATCAGTTCATTGAGTTTTCAGAAACTCAAAATTCATATTGATGAGATGATATGATCGAATTTCTGAAAACTCGAACTATAAAAAAAAACAGAAAATCTGCCTTTTTTACAGTTTTGCAAGGCGGCAAGCCCCTCTGCACCCCCACAGCCGCCTTCTAATTATATATATAAAACTCCAGGGACACACTACATTGAGGAAAATGGTAACTTTCCTGCTCATCACTGTACTGCAGTCTCCATTCAAAAGCTTTGGGTTTTCAGAAATTTGATTATATTGTCTCAATCAGCTGATAGGGATCCATATGATCCATATATATATATATATATATATATATATATATATATATATATATAGTTATAGATAAAGATATAAATATAGATATACATTTCTTGAGCTAATACACCAATATTCTAATGTTCTGTGATATGTTTTCCTTTACCCCTGACCTTAGAGAAATTATGTATCTGATAAACTGTGCCAGTGATTATGTGTTGCTTACTTATCTTTTCATAGTGAATATAAACAGCAACAACAGAACCTATAAGCAGGGTCTGCTATGTTTTATTACTGTTATTTGTGAAAACAACAATTAAAGATGCAGTTTTCCTTGCTTATCTCTTTCACTCTAAAATATCCATTCCCCTACATACAGTCTCTTTACTCTATTATTCTGCTAGAATGGCCTTCTTACCTGACAGTGCTCTTGTTTATTTATTTAATTATCTCTGCACCTCCTTTCATCCAGTGCCTATTAGTGTTGCACCTAAGTCCTTATTTGATCCATCATCCAGTTTTTGTCCACTTGTGCTGATGAGAAATGTGTTTTTAGCACCTTCATCAGAATCAGTTAAACTTACCTTTCTATAACTACATACTCCAGATCTTCCTCTGAGATGCCATAACATTCTCATTCCGATATATATAATTCCACCAACATGGCCTTGGTCTTCTCCTGGGCCTCCAGTCAATTGGCCATACCTGGTACATTCCCATGTGATAAGAACCCAGGAGACATTCTCACAAGGTTTATAAACCATCTCACCTGCCACCCCTTAACCAAGAAGAACAATATTTCTAATGTGAGATTATTGTAGGTTGCCAAACTCTTTATTCTGCCTGAAAGACTGAGCTCAACTAAAAGGTGAAGGGGTATCATCCTCTTGTACAATGGCCAAATGGCTAAAGCTTATGACCATAGTGAGGACAGCTGAGCAGATTAATACAGAAGAAAATAGCTGAAAAAAAAACTGGTGAACAAACAGCTTCATTATATGGCTCAGCTGTTTTTCCATCATCACAGTGTGAAACAGTGGCTGCAGTATTGTAACTACTATACTACTTTACTTGTCTGCTGGTCAGTCTCCGACTCCACTCAGCTTTAACTCATGAGTAAGGTCCTAAGGTACTTAACCCCCCCACACACATACATGCACACACATACACACACACACACACACAACACACACACACACACACACACACACACACACACACACACACACACACACACACACACACATAAACACGCACACACACACACACACACACACACACACACACACACACACACCTGAGGTGCGTGCCTTACAGTCCTCTGCAGCCAGCAACCCATTCTTTCTGGAAGAAAACTATAATCTCTGATTTGGTGCCTATTTATATAATTTATATCAGGACTGATATCCTAATCATGCGTTCATGCATATAATTTTAGCCTGAGCCTGTGAGCAGGGTCTGCTATGTTTTACTCCTGTTATTCATGAAAACAACTATTAACGGAGCAGTTTTTCCTTGTTTATCTCTTTCATTCTGAAACATCCATTCCTCTACATGCACTCTGTTTACTCTATCATTCTACTGGTCAAGACAATTTCTGTTTCTTTTTTTTTTTTGGTTGCTACAAGAGATGAAGCAAACTTCTGAAAACAAGTTGCCCCTTATGAGGTCTAAAACCAGTGAATTTGGTAAGTAGAACAGAATTAGACAGCAGACCAATTATAACAGAAAATACTTTGCTGTGGATATGAATGACAGAGATACAAGAATTAGTAAAGGCAAAGTGTAGCACGGAGAAGAAATAACTCAGAAAATCTTGGGAGAAGTATATGCAGATCACACAATGGTGTTATAAGAAATGTCATCGGGATTATCTAAATAGCAAGTTGTGATGACTACAGAGTACATATTTAGTGAACTACAAAAAAATAAAAGTACTACTTGGCCATCTACTTTAGAGAACATACTCTGAAGACAAAAACATTGCGAGTACATACATACATGGATAATGAAAGGTCAAACATATGTGACCCAGTAGGTACAGATAATTTACAAAGGTCAAAGAAGGGGATTGGCAGTGGTGATGGGCTGGAACTCAGATCTAAAATGTAACAAAATACATCAGCCTGCCGCAGGTTGGTATGATACATTGGTGAAGAAAGATTTAAGAGATTATAGTCTGGTTTGCTCTTCCAACAGTGTTTACAGCACACTGAGAACACACTCAGCACACTATACTGAGAATGCACTACAGAGAAGATACTTGCAAGTGAAAAGGTGCACAATAAAGTCAAAGATAAAGAAGGCTGTAGAGATCAAGTTCTTCCTTTCAATAACCTAATCTACAAAAAGGGGTGAGAGTGAACAGTTAAGTTGGCTGCAAATCAGTTGGGCATGAGGTAAAGACTAGATCGTATTTTGCAGGGACAAGAAAAGAAAAACTTGAACAAAGAAGAACAAATATGAAAACAGCGGTGTTAGAATAATTTTCCTGAACATTTCTCTTTGGTAAACAAGAATACATTCATTATGGTAGGGCAAAAACATCAAGAATGGATAAATAAATACAAGCTACCAATATGTAATGAACATTAATACAAATAGGTGCTCGGATAACTGATTTAACCAAATGAACAAATACTTAAATTTATAAAATATGGTAAAATAAAGCAGAATGCATCAATATGAGTGACACTGTATACATTATATTCCTGGCTTTGTTCAATCTGTTGATTTATAACCAATATATATAGGAAAATGTGCATAGGTCCACAGCTGATGCTGGCTTACTTGCACGTAAAACTCTTAACACAGAGTACTGAGCAAATTAATAAGGAAGAAAGCACCTGAAAAAATCTGGTTCCTGTACTCATTTTCTGTATTTCTTTCAGCTGACTTGAAAACTGATTTCATATTTCACAGATGACTTTCACATAAATAACATACAGAATGTGACCAGTGAGTTTAAGCTTCTCAGCAGATATTCCACATTATTTATTTGCCAGTTATGAATGTCATAAAATGACTAGTCTGTAAAATTTTTTCAGTCATAATCTGGGCCAAAACAGCAAAAGCAAATACAATATACACATTTATGGATGATTCAATGACACTAATTAGCCATCATGTTTTTTTGGATATGGGAGAAACAAGACACTTGAAGAAAACCCATGAAGCACAAGAAAAACACCCAGACCCCATACAGAGAATGAACTGAAACTGGCATTGAGCCCTGTGAGTCAGAGATCTTACCAGTGAACCATCAAGGTGTGTAAAAAAATGGGGGTACACCTAGTATCTACAACAGGTGCAGGCGCAGTTAACAGCAAAATACTGGTTAATTAACTCATTTGCTTTTATGAAACAGTTGCATTTCATAGTTTTGCTCACATATTCAGACATCACGTGCATGATGTAAATATTTTCTTACAGATTTTAATTTACATTTGTCAGAATTTGACATTCGGCTAAAGATATTTTGCCATACGTGACAAATATTTATGAATGCAGTTGATGAAAAGCTGAATTATGAGTACAGATATATTGCATACCTCGACATTATTCTGCATATTACAATTGTGTGACAAATTAAGACATTGACCAGGTTTTGTCAGCGTCACAATCTCTACCAATATCTCATTACTGCAGGTCCTGGACTGACCAGGATTAAGTTTCCCATTTAGATTTCCAACTGTGCAATGTACAACATTAAAAACTAAAGCCTTTCAATTGATCAAATAAAGTGAATTTGACCAGAATAATTATTCCAAAACCACTTTCAGAGATAATGGAGTTTTCTTCACTTTTGTATGAACTTCAAGTAGGTATATGTGAGTTCTGGTGGTGTAGTGGTAAGTCCCCCCCCCCCATGGGAGGGACACAGAGGGTGCTTTCCCCACTGCAAAAAAAAAGAAAAATACCTTCAAGTTTTGCCAATAGTGGTTTTGACATAACTGCTACTTTAAATTCACTTTCAACTGAAGTTGATTTGACATTTTAACATGAGTCCAAGTTATGTCAGATCCTGAATTCACATAAGAGAAATTTTTAGTTTTGACCTGCATAGGCAATACAAAATGATTTCTTAAGTTTAAGTAAAAAATATTTTAACATTTCATTAGCAAACAACATAATTTTCATCAGCTTAGTAAAGCAATAACTGTAGTTCTTACACAACGTCCAGCCAAAAAAGGATGCCATTTTAGGTTAAGAAATCAGTCTCAAAATTCACATTGTATTGTGTATAGGCAACTGTTTGACTGAAGTCTGATATAAAGTTTGCTATTTCCACTTAGACTTACATTTAGATTATTTATTTATTTACAATTTATTAGTTATCGACTATGTGGGGTAGTCCACTGACCCTTTTCAGCCATGACTCAGTTGCAATAGTACAAATAGCCTTGTAGGATAGCAGTACAGTTTTTAGCGCAAAATAACTGTTACAATATATGAGCAGATAAAATATAGCATATATCGCATTAAATATTTACAATATTTATACGAAAGTTTAATTGTTATCATTTTACAATAGGTTTCCACAGGATCACAGGATCACAGGCAGTTGCTAGGCTAATGGCCCTCTGGCCCTTACAAGCCTAGCCAAGTTCCAACTCTTTCCCTAGAGTGTCAGTGTTTTAAGCAGAGCTAAATCAACACCTACTGCCCCTATCCAGTAGGATGCAGGCAAGACCCCTGGGGTGAATTTACAGTTTCAGATGCAGGCAGCAGTTCAACCAGGGTAGTAAACCAAACAACGAAGGAAGAAGGTTGAATAAAATGTAATACCACACAGCTCCAAGGATTAAGCGCTTTCAAAAAAACTTCATCAGAATCATTTAAACACTGAACAGCACCACGTATATATAATCCACCCTTAATTACATAACCAATAAATTCTTTCCCTTAATTAAAAACCACACACAGTATTTTAAAGCAACACACAATATTAAATACCCAGCATTCATATAAAATTGCATAAACACAAACACCCTATATACTACAAATGGAAAAGTAGCTTTAAACAATATAAGATTTTAATTTAAGCAAATTCAATTGCCAACTTAATTCCTTGGCTTTCAGTTCATCTTCCCAAGGTCCCCCTCTATAGATCCTCGGAACACATTCCAAGACAAAAAAAAAACAAAAACACGGTTAGTGTTGGTATTAATGTGCCTAGCCATTGCATTTTTCATCTCCCCCTTCCTAATATCTAGTCCATGTTCATACAGGCGTTCCCTGAATTTTCTTTTTGTCTTTCCTATATAAAAATGTTGGCAGTTAAGACATTTCCCCACATATATAACCCCCATCGTATTGCAAGTACAATGAAACTTGGGCCTAAAAATCTTATAATTAACCTCCACTTGATAACCTTCCAGTACCATCCTACACTGGGTACAATGACCACATTTATAAGTACCCCATTTTTTATTTGAAGTATTGGGTCCAATATCAATTGTAATGTTCAAATACATTTTTGAGTGTTTTTCCTCTTCTTTTTTCACTAAATATTTTTTTTATTATTTCAAATAAGATGTCTTAAACATTACATGAAATAAAGATAAATAACATATTTGCAATTCTAAAACATTACTAACTTCAAACCATTATATAACTATTTACATTGGTGTCTATGCAAATAACATTGAAATTCTATATTATATAGAGTTAGAAACATAAGATGATATATCTTCTTCGATATTTTCAAGTATTTCCAGTACTTTCATCCAAGAGTAATAGTAAGAAGTAGATCTTTTAGTTCTGTTCTTCACTGTTAATATTTCCATGTGAGCAACTGTTGTTGTTAAAGTCTCAAATTCCTTGAACGTAGGCAAAGCCTCATTTTTCCAGTGTATAGTTATGATTTTACGTGAAATTGCCAAAAGTGACCATAGGATTTTAGTGTCTTTTATTGGTACACAGTTTGGAATAGGAGAGTTGAATAAAATTAAAGACTTTGTTAATTGAAAATTATCATTATAAACAGTCTGAAAAAAATAATTAATGGATTTCCAGTACATATTGAGACATATACATTCATAAAAAACATGCTGCCAATCTGCTTTTATCTTGATATGGCATCTCCAACATTGATCTTCAATAGAATACATTTTGGCTAACCTATGTGGTGTATAGAAACTTCTGTGTAGATATCTCCAAGTGAATAATTGCCAGTATTTTGATAATGTAGAAAATTTGGAAGATTTTAGAATATTACTTTTTTCTTCTTCAACTGGAGGATGGTTGTTTATTAAAGTATAATAATCCCAGTATGATTTTTCATGATAGTTTTTGTTTTTAACAATTTTATAGATATTAGACAAATAACCTGTATCCTGATAAGGCTGTTTTGTGATAAGAATAAGGTATTCAATGAGTTTTGGAGCTTCATGTCTAACTGAAGGTTGCATTTGTTCTATTTTATTTATAAGAAAATGCCTTCTTAGATTTTGTAAAAAACAGCCAATTGTCTTTATTTATATTATAATTATAAATTATCTGTTCCTTTGTTAGAATTTTCCCTTTCTCTATAAGTTGATGCCAAAAGAGTAATGTTTCTTCTTTAAGTATATTTATTTTAGATATTTGGAATGTATCTAGAATATTTGGTGTAAAAGCTATAGGGAAAATAAGAAAAATCCAAGAATTAATATTTGGTATTTTGTTTATATATGTTCTGAACTCTGAAAGTGTAGAACTCACATAGTTTGATGGCAATTTATTAATATTATTCCTTTTCCCTAAAAAATAATCTTTTAACATCCATATAAGGGGTGATGGTATTACTGTTAAGTTGTCTTGTATGTGATTATAATTGATTTCGATGTAAATCTGCTCATGGGCTTGTTTCCATATAGGTGTGTATGAATTATTTAACCATAGTGTTATGTTTTTAATAACAGATGAGGTAATATATAAATCAATATCCGGTAAATTAATTCCACCATCTTCTCAATCTGGCAAATGTTTATTTAAGGCTATACGGGGTTTATTTGGAAACCATAGAAAATTTAAAATTAGTTTATTGTATCTTTGAATAATATATTTGGGAGGTGGCAATGAAAAATGTTGTATTAAGTATAATATTTTGGGAAATATGATTATTTTAATAAGATATAATCTGTCTGCTGTTGAAAAGATATATTTATTCCAGTAACCAATTGTTTGTTCTATTTTGTCTAGTATTTTATTATAGTTAAATATTAGAGAATCTGTTAATTCATTGAGTAGATTTATTCCCAGATATAATAATTTACTTTCTGTTACTATATATTTGGAAAATCTTTTGTTTATATTATTTTTTTTACAATTACAGGGCATAATTTTAGTTTTGTTTTCATTAAATTTTAAGCCTGAAATATTTTGAAATTTATTCATGGAGTTAAATAGAGCATTCAAAGACTCATTTGCATCTGAGAGAGTTAATAGTATGTCATCAGCAAAGAGTTGGATTTTAAGGTTTAACATTTTATTAATACAAATGCCCTTTATGTTATTGTTTGATCTGATTTGATTTGCAAAGGGTTCTATGAGTAATGCAAATAACAATGGTGATAAAGGGCAACCTTGTTTAGTTCCCTTTTTGATTGTTATAGGGCCTGATCTATATGATCCCAGTTTAACATATGCAGTAGATTTTTCATATAGTATTTGGATAAGATTATTAAAATTAGAAGGAAAGTTATATTCTTTTAAAACTAGTGAAAGAAAGTTCCAATTAACCGAATCAAAAGCTTTAATAATATCTAATGAGATTACATTTAAATTTAGGACTTTATGTTTGCTATAATCTATTAATGTTAGTATTCTTTTAATATTATCTGAAGTATTTCTTCCTTTAATAAAACCTGTTTGATCTTTGTGAATTAAGAAAGGAAGAAAGTGTTTGATCCTATCTGCGTATATAGCCATAAACATCTTGTAGTCTATATTGAGTAATGATATTGGCCTATATGAGGAACACTGTTTCCCATCTTTATCTGGTTTGATAATTGGGGGTATCAATGATTATTTCCAAGAGGGTGGTATATTCAAATCTTTATTGGCTATATCATATACTTTTAATAATAAAGATATGGCTTGATTGGGTATTAATTTATACATTTCTGGTAGCATATTGTCTGGGCCAGGTGCTTTATTTGTCTTGAGCTTTTTAATTTGTGATTTTAATTCTGTCATATTGATTGGTTTGTTTATAATGTCTATTTGTTCTTGTGTTAATTTAATATGAATATTGTTTTCTAAGTATTTTTTTATATCCTTAGTAGGTGTATCTCGAGTATTTATGGAATTATCAATGTTAAATTGGAGTCTGAATGCTTCTAAAATATCATTTAGTTCCGTAACTCTTTTGTTAGTATTGGGAATAAATATTTCTTTTATTTGCTTAGATTTAATTATTTTTTTGTTCTATTAGTTAAGTATCTCAGGTGTGCTGAATTAGTAGAGTATGAGTTTATTTTTATCTTTTCTAAGTTAATCATAATCTTATGGTGTAGCAATTCTGTATACTTATTATTGATTTGTGTAAGTTCTTGAACTTGAGTAGCATTACCCTTTTGTATTTCCAGTTTCAATTTATCTGCTTTGTTTTGTAAGTCTAGCATATCTTTATTCCATAACTTCCTTTTATTTATGTACCAGGATAATATCTTCCCATATGTAACTGCTTTTAATGAATCCCAGACATATATTTCTGAAATATCTTCTGTGTAATTTATTTCTAGAAAGTTTTTGATTGTTTCTTCATAAAATTCTTTGAAATCTCTCAATTGTGATATAGGAAGGTATCCTAGTAATGGGATTTGAATAAAATGGTGTAAGCTCTATCTCAAAGACTATGGCATTATGATCAGATAAAGGACAATTTATGATTTTGACTTTGTCAATTTTTGTTATTAGGTCATTGGCAACATATATTCTATCAATTCTAGAGTTAGTTTTATATCTATGAGAATAAAATGTGAAGATTAGTGAGTCTGGTTCTGCAAATTCATTTATATCTTTTAAATACAATGTATCTATAAATTTTGATAGTGCTTTAGAGATGGGTTGTTTTCTTCTTTTGGATTTAGAATCTGTATCTTTTTCATTCATTATACAGTTGAAGTCTCCTGCCAATATCAGGCTACCCTTAGTTAAATGAATTATCTCTTCAAAATGCTGTTTAACTGTTTTTAATCCTAGTCCTGGGATCCAATATAGATTTACTAACGTATAGATTCTCTTATTTAACTCTATTGAAACTAGACAAAACATACCTGATGTATCTTGATGAGTAGTAATTATTTTAGGTGTTATAGTTGAGTTGTGAAGTAGTATAGCTACTCCTCTTTTTTTTTTTTTTTTGTATTGAGAGTTTATTAGTACTGTGTAATTATTAATATTTAAGTTGTTTATATCTCTATCTAATAAGTGTGTCTCTTGTAAAAAGACTATTTGTGGTTTATGTAAGTTTATGTACTTGAATAGGCTTCTCCTTTTATTACTATTATTTAGACCATTAACATTTATGGATAAACATTTCATTTCCTAGTTTTGAGTTTGTTTTATGTGTAAGTTTATGTAAATATTGTTTATTCTTAGTTCCATCTTGGATACAGAATTCAAAAGTTTTTCTTGTATGATTTTTGCATGTTTCTGAGTGACACCAAATTGATAGAATAAAAAACAAAGAACTTCCAAACTTGTAATTCTTAACCTTAAAAACCATTCCCTATTGCTATGAGGTAATATACCTCTTCGTTTGGTTAGTGAATCTAACCAAACAAACTTTCTACCCTCACAAATAATATTTGGATCAGTTTCTCTTATCCTCTTAGTTTTAAATAAAGATAATTGAATAATATATTAAGATAATCTAATCAGCTAAAATATATACATATATTCTTTGCTCATCTTATTGTAATTCAATAATACTTACTTCTAAGCAGGTTTGAAAAAGGTACAAATATTTAGATTAAGGTAGTATAATTTCAAAATAATTTAGGGTATTAATAAACATCATGTTAAAATCTATAACTGTATATTTCATACATCTGTTAAAAACTATTTACTGACATTACTGTATAATACAGTACCATTGTTGTGCAATTGTTTTAGACTACTCAAGTCCGAAACCAGTGTTTAAATTAATATTTGCAAAGTCATATTGGAATAAAAACATGAATAGTTCTGAAACCACATCATATTTCATGTTTAACATAAACTGAAATGTGATACAATGTATAAGTATATTAATATTTCTTTAGTAGACATTAAATATGTTCCTCTGATTGCATTTTTCAGCTTTTCAATGACAATTCCCATGGCTGGAGACAACAAGATCACAATTTAGACAGCTCCCTTATCCAAGAGACCACTCATAATGTTGTTACCTGATTGAGTGTCTTGTTGCCAACACTTCCATCAACCCTCAGAGGGACCCTGCACAATGAAAACTGACACAGTACAGAGGTAAAACTGCAGCACTTGACCACACCCTCAAAGCAAACATCTATGTATATCACACATCAACTCCCACAGCTTAGACTGACACCCAACCAGTGAGTCTATCTGCTGAAAACAAGTGCTGGAGATACAATCCTGACCTACTCAACACCAGTAATTCAATCCTATGACTGAACAAAAGTATACTGGAGAACACATCAAAACAATGGAAGCTGCCAAGATTCAAACCACCATGTACGAAAATATTACAGGCCAAAATTCCCAACCCATTTTGCAGCAAAGAGACAAAACGTATTCAAACCATGGGGTAACACCTTTACCACGTTAAAAAGGTGTCCAAGAAGCTTGTTTTTCCTCCAACATCGGAGGACAGCCACGATGATCCATGCACTGCAAGAGTACCATTTTATCCTGGCAATTGCTTCACGACTGTATATAGAAACATTTAATCCAAATCATTAACTGGCACCACAACAATATTTCTCAGAAAAGCTGTTTTACAGCCAATGACCAGACAGAACGCATCATTGAGAGGATACATTTATCAAATGTCAAGTGCCCCAGCCATAATACAAGTGTCTCCTCAAATCAATCCCCAACGAATCTACTGCCAACCAAACTTGCAGACCAATACTGGCATCCTTTCATGCAGTCACATTGAAACACAAAAATACAGGTCCGCTGATCAGGAACAACCAGGCTCTCAACTGCCAGACAACACACCCGTCTGCAGAAAGGTCCAAGAATCATAGTTGCATTGTCAAGCATCCTTGTCCACACTAATAGTAACATGATATACCCGCATACACTAGTATTGTGTCATTCTTGATAATGTAAAAAGCCAGACAATATTATAAGAAGGGTGAAGCCAAAGCCAGGCAACATAACAAGAAGAGCACAGCCGCAGTCACCATTCAGATGAGCAAACGGGAACAGCATGAGCCATCTAAGGATGGATAGCCCATTGAGTACCTGCCACAATGCATGCCCATAATGCACGGCAACCCAGTAACAAATTAGGGTGTGGGCTAAGCCTCTCCCCCTTCCACTCAAATCAAATCCAACACAATATGTGTGTAGAACACAGATGCTTCGACAAAGCCCAAAGCCACATGGGATATAAACATTGTATAATTGACACACCGGGTCAAATCCACTGTTGTTATGTTACTCATTATAGTTGCCTATACAATCATTGCTTCCACTTTCTCCATCTAGTATACCATAACGCCATCTAAATGTTTGATTTGCCAAATGCACATCCAACCTTCTTGTTGCATCCCACCTGCCCACCCGAGGGCATACCTTGGCAGCAGGACATCATTAGTATTCTGCAGGAGCACCAGCATGGGAAATGGCAACCCTCCCCAAAACAAACCTGTCAGTTGCTTGACATTTACTAGTTTCTTTAGAGAATTTGTAAAAGAGCAGTGATTTTATTTGCTGATGATTAATTTCTGCTTTTTAAACTCTGCTGTATAAAACATAGTAAGGGATAGCTAAAATGTCTGGAAATCTAAACTGATAGAAAGACAAGCAGATATATGTCCTTATCTATCAAGGTGCTAGAAGACATCAGTAGCCATAAACTGAAAGTGCTTCAAAAATAAATATCTGTGTATATTTATATGAACCTTTTATATTATTTATGTTTCCTTAGAAGGAATTTAGGTTTCTGTATCTTTAAATGTGAACCTAGCTTATTTTCTGACTAGACGTCAATTAGAAAGAGTCAGGGGATGGCGTACACAAGTAAATGTGACAAGCAATAAGTAACTCAAGTTTCTAGTGATGCTTGTGGCTGTTAAATTGTCTCGAGAACCAAGCAGGAAAAGGTATGTGTTTTTTCTTTTTTCTTTTCCCTCCTCTTATTTGGTGACAAACTCATGTAGTGGCACACAAGCACTCTAGTTTACGGAATAGTGTTCACAACTGTCAAACTTTGCATTTTAAACATGCTATGCCTTATTTCTCTACAAAAGAAAAGACAACAGGATATCTAAGCTAGTCACAAGCATCTTTCAACTCCGGATGTCTGGAGCCACAACACACATGACTTATAGCCTCAAAATATCACTTAAAACATATTATTTCACTGGACTATATCAGTATGTGCATATGGGTCAAAGGCAGAACATCTTTTAAGCTTATTTAAAGTAGTCTTATGATACATCCTAACTGAAATACTTCATTTCAAAAGCAACACATTTCTGCCCAGCATTAGCGTTTATCCAAACAGGGACACTTTTAACTTATAAAAGTAATACTATCAGGGATGTAACTAATAATAAGTTATATAGCAGCCATTACTATACCTATTAAGCAATATAACCATATACTGATTAAAGTATTATAAGTTAATGAAGATTTAATGAAAGAAGAGAAAAATAAAAACAACAAAACACAAAGAGAGAAAATAAATAAATAAATAAATAAATAAATAAATAAATAAACTATTTGGGAACATTATTATGCATTGATTACTCTGATTAAGAATATGAAAATAATAGATGGATAATAATGAAAAATAGAGTAATGTTTAAATTATGCTTAGTATATTGATGTGATTTGAGATAAATGTATTTACATTTATGCTAATTTTGACATTTAAAATATAATTGAAAACAGTACCTGTTTTGGTGTAACTTGAAGACAGTAAGAACTTTTCTTTTGTTGTTAGTATTATTATTTAGATTTTACAGAATATAACATATGTAAGATTATTTGTCCTTTAGTTTTTTTCTTTTGCTCAACAGTTTTCCAATTATTTACTTCAGCATTTCTCTTCAGTGTACTTATTGTCCAGTCCATAGATTCTTCATGTGTTAGGATGTTGTTGTTGGTAAAGTATTTTATTGCTGAATCTACTGTTTCAAAGATTTTTATTCCATTTGGTAGAAAAACTTTCAGTCTTGCTGGAAATAAAAGATGGACTTTCAGTTGCTTTTTCTTCAAGGTTTTTTATTGGTAGAAATTCTTTTCTTTTGAAACCACCTTTGTAGAATAATCATTGTCAAATCTTATTAATGAATCATTGTATTTGATGGGAGAATTTGCCCAAGCATTTCTTAATATAAGATCTTTATCTTGTGTAGAAAAAAGTCTCACAATTATAGATCTCAGCTTGTTCTTACCCGGAGAAGAAGCATTTCCAGAAGCTGCTAGTGATCTATGCCCCCGTTCTATACCATATGAAAGAGCTTCAGGTATTTTTGTTACATCTGGTATCCAGGTGGTAAGAAAGTTTATCATATTGTCCCCTTCAGATTTTTCTGGTAGACCATATATTCTAATATTATTTCTTCTTGTTCGGTTTTCCATATCATCAAGCTTTTCTAGTAAATATGTATTCTGTTGAAGTAAGAATTCAGTTTGTTGTTCTTCTATTTGGACTCTAGTGTCAATGTCACTTAATGACTGTTCAATAAGTGATATCTGTCCTTTCTGCTGTGTAAACATTTCTTGAAGCTGTTCCAGTTGTTGTGAGCACTTTTCTTTAAAAGTATCTATTTTATTGTCCATCTTGTCGATTTTTATTGTAAGTTCCTGTATATTTGTAATGAGAGACTGCAGGTCTTTTTTGAGAGAAGAGTCTTGTGCTGTATTCCTTAGATGACTCATGCTCTAAAGCTGATATTGGTGCTGATTTTCCAGTAATTAATTTGACAGGAATTATTCAAGTTCTGACAATAAAATTTTTCTTATAGATGCTCAGAGTTATTAGAAATAAGTTAGTAATAAAAATTTCTTCAAATTAAATATTATTTTGTAAAATTCCTGTCAGGAATTGTATTGAGGTAAGAGAGCTGAAATGAAGTGCAGCTATCAGTTCAGCATCCTAGCCACGCCCCCCCCCCCGTTTTTCCTCTTCTAAACACAACATGGGGCCTAACCTCAACTATATTAGACATTTCTTTAAACAAAGAGAAAATATTCCAGTATTTATAAATAATTTCCCTGATACTCTGGGCCTCATTACAAAACTGAGTAATAAAGCCCCCCCCCCAACCCCAATGGGTCCTTATTTTTATTTTTACCAGGTCCAAATTCTCCTTGGTCCAAATTTAGACTAATAAGGGGCACATATTCCCCCTTGATTCTCCTCTCTTTGATATCATTAGCAACTTGCAACACTAAACTACCAGGTTAACCTCTACTCTGAAACATATTCCCCATTTTATCACACTCATAAACAAACTGGTTCCAATCAGAAACTGATGGAACAGATGGCTGCTGTCAAAGTGTAAAATACTATTACTGTAGGGTGGCTTCCGATATAGCGTACTAACCCACCTTTTGTTCCCCACATCCTTAGAAATGGTAACATCCAAATAATTCAAAAAACTTGCATCCCACTGATGAGAAAACTTCAAGAAGGAAGTAGAGGTATTTAAAAAATTTACAAAACTTTCAATTTCATCTACTGCTCTATTCCAAACAATACATATGTCATCCAGAAATTAAAGATATAAACTCCATGGTTTTACCTGGAAATATGGGAACAAAATGTCTCTCCCATTGTAATAGAATATTTGCAAAGATGGGGGCACAAGCCACCCCATCACAACTCCCTTCTTTTGCCTGAAGTATTGCCCAACTAAATACACAAAATTATTCTTAAGTACTAATTCCATACAAAGAACTAAAACATTTATAGCATTATTGTCAAGATCTGTGCATTCGCAAAGGAAATCATGAAACCATTCTATCCCTACTTCATGGGGAATAACATTATATAGTTCTACCACATCAATGGTCAAAAGGACATAATTTTCAGAAAATTCCATTTTCTTCATTTTCATCAAAAAGTCCCAATAATCTTTGTATATATGGTCAAACGATTCCAAACAGCTTTTAATTAAAAAATCAACATATTTACCCAGGGGGGTGGGTCTTAGATTTCCTAGCACTAACAATAGGTGGATTATTAATACACTTATGAATTTTGAGTATCCCAAAAATAACAGGTACCACTGGGTACTTTACTTGAAAAAAACAAAAAACATCATAAGTTATCTCCTCTTCATCCAACATATCTTGTAAGTAAACATCTATATGCTGATAGGCCAATTTGATAAGACTTAAAGATGTTTCTTCATACAGATCACTATTATTCACATGTGCTAACATTTTATTAATATAATCATCTTTCCTCATAATAACGACCCCTCCCCCCTTATCGGGGTTCATAACCCTAAGCTGTTTATTATTGGAAAGTTCATGCAATAACAAAGATTCATGGGCACTCAAATTGTCATGAACATATGAACTATACAATTTTAAATTTCTAAACTCATACCTCTACCAATTTCTCAAAAATAATGAGTGGTAGAGGTAAAGGGGGATTAAACGTGCTACTTCTCCTCAACAATTCCCCTGCACAATAAACTTCATTATGGAGCATAAGTTTAAAACACATTTTTCTAAGAAACAGTTTCAAATCTATAAGCAATTTATAAATTTTAAAACTAGATGCAGGCACAAACAATTCACCCTTACTTAATAAATTTACATGCTCAATATTGCACTCATAGTCACTATAGTTGTAACATTTGAAGTCCCCAGCATAATTTTGAACAATTTCAACTACTGCACCTTGGGTATAAGAAGGAAAACCCACTTCAACAGTACCTTGTAAATAATTTGCTCCCAAAGACGCCAATTGAAAAAAGTCCATATTCACCTCTACTCCCAGTTCCTGTTGTACTGATACTTCTCCTGTCGATAATTCCCTTGGTAAAAGTTCCTGTTGTTGGAAAAAGTGTTGTTGCCTCTGTTCCTCTGGTTTTCTAATCATTTGGACCGCAGAGGCCCATTCGCATGGTTCCCATCTAGAGGGACTTCTGTTTCACTGGTTACCCAGTTATCTTGATTCAGAAGACCCTCCCATTGACGCACATCATCCAAAGTCTCTTTCCTATTGGTGGTGGGTGGTTTTGGATATGCCTTCCCTTCTGCATATGCTACGCAGTCTCTTTCAAACTTTTTCTTTTTATTATTACTCATTCTCTCTATATCCCCATTGACTTTCTTAAAGATCACCAAATAGTCATTCTGGTGATTGGGGAACAACAAATCATTGTGAATAACATTGTCCAACTTTTCAGATTCGATATTCAAGTTATGAATTTATGGTTTCTCATCCAATCATCTAAATTACGCTTAAATAGGGTCAATGAAGGGCTCTGCCTCATCTGAATTGGAAGTTTGCTCCAGAGAAGAGCTAACCTTTGGGAAATGAAGCAAGTCCTGCTGATTTCACATACTAGGTTAAGTCCCTAGATTGGGTGTATCAAGTACCAATTGGCTTATGGATATACAACATTTCCATTAAAGCAGGATATGAGATTGCTCTAAATGCAAGGTGCAGATCTCCTCTGAGTAGTCTGTAGTCTAGAATATAGAGACTGTGATTTCAGTCTGTCAACATATTACATGTGCTGAAGGTCTTAAATTTTCTTTGTAAGAAACATTTTAGGTCTCTCCAATTGCTGCAGTTGCCTGGTAAGGTACATACCAAAGGAAGAAGCATTGTACTCTATTATTGGCCTGATGAGGGAAGAGTACAAGGGGGTTATGACCTCTTTTGTTTCTGGAAGCAATGCCCTTACTTATGAGATGTGCAAATTAGGAAGCCCTTCTTACCACTGTAGAGACATGGTGGTCAAAGGAGAGGTTGCTATCAACCTGTGTGCCCAAATCTCTCACCACACATTGAGAGCTTAAGGTGTTGTTATTAATGCGGTAATCTGCTGGGATATCATCCTTGCCAGAGGGGGTGACGATTAATTTTTTTGCATTTAATTTGAGCCCATGACGTTGGCACCAATCACTGGTCTGTGTAAGACCTCCTTGTAGAATGTTGACATCACTTGGGGACTCTAACCAATCCTAGTTTGCAGTCATCTTTGTCAGCCATAAACCTTTTGTTTTTGCCTGTACATCTGAGAAATGAATTCCAAATAATAAGGGCCCCAGCAATGAGCCCTGTGGAACACGATTGGTCACAGGTCTGCTGGTGAGGTTGAGTCCCCTATCTTGACTGTGTGTGTTCTATTGGAGAGCCATTTTGCAACATACTTGACAATATATGGGTTAATCCTCAGCTGAGTGAGTTGATCAATGATGCCAGAGTGGGGAATAGTATCAAAGGCCTTAGCTATGTCTAAGTAGGCTGTATGCATAGACTTACCTTCGTCCAGGGTTTTGGTGACCGTCTCAAAGAAGTCCACCAAGCTAAATAGGCACAATCTCCCTTTAACAAAGCCAAACTGGATTGGGTCAAGCATTTGGAGGTCTCCTATATCTTTGTTGATATGGTCCATGATGATTCTTTCCATGACCTTGCAGATAAGGCTGGTCAGACTTATGAATCTATAGTTACTAGGGTCAGTGGATGTACCCCCTTTATGTATAGGGATGACAGTAGCTGTTTTCCATTCCACATGGACATAACCAGTGTTTAGACTGTGGTTGAAAAGAGTGCCTAGCAGTGCAGCTAATTCCTGTTTAATCCATTAAGAATACATCCAGGGATGTTATCAAGTCCCATAGAGGCTGTGTTTTTGGCTTTGGGAAGGATGTTTAAGACCTGCTTCTTAGAGATAACAGGTGGGGCACAGGTAGTACGGATGCTTTGGGGTGTATGTGGCAGGGACAAGGGAGAGACGTTCTCACTGAACCTATCCACTAGCAGGTTAGCTATTCCCAGAGGTTCAGTATATGTGGTGCCATTAACAACAAGTTCTGTGCAAATCTGGGTTTTTCCTTTAAGGTTACAGATGTAGCTAAAGAATGCCTTATGGTTACCCTTTGCTAGGGAGGCTAATTTGGATTAATAATTAGCTTTAGATTGCTTTACAAGGTGTCTTATTTGCTTATTTAAGCAGAGAGGGGAGTGCTTCCAATTATGAGACCATTCCTTAGACAGCAATTTCTTTCTCCTGTTGTATAACCTGTTTATGGCAGATGTCCACCAGGCAGGTTTGTTCTTTTTTGATGATCTTACTTTGTTCCTGTCTGGTACATCTGAGTCGATGCAATTGTATAGATGTTTATACAAAGCATTAGTGTATATCCCAGTATAGGTGTCCTTGCCATCAGTGGGGGCAGGAACTATGAAGCTATTAATGCCATCTTGTAATAGGTTGTAATTGGCTTTGGAGAAGTTTTTTAATCTAGTTTCTGTTGTGGGTGGGTCAGATGTAATTTTACTGCTAATGAGACTGACTTATGATCAGATCTCAACAGGGGAGGGCCGCACACTTGGGGTGGTTCCATGGTTTCCCATGTTAGTAAGCACCTGATCCAAAATGTTTGAGCCCCGTGTGGGGGTGTCAACCAACTGGTCCAGGGCACTGGAGATGACAAAGTTCAAGAACCTTTAGATGAGTGCATTATTACAAGTATAGTTTTCTCAGTCTATGGATGGGTAATTAAAGTCTCCCATGACCAGGATGTTTGGTTGTATCCTAAGTGACTCACGTAGATCCAGGTAGGCAGTGTGTGCATCCTGGTTCATGGAGGGGAGTCCTATAGCTAGCAATAACTTGCAGAGGGGTCTTGTCTATGGTCAGTTGTACCTGGAGTAATTCAAGGGAATCATATTTAATCAATCTGGAGGTGTATTTATCTTTGATGAATATTGATACTCCACCTCTTTTAGTTCTCCCACTCTCATTTATTGGTCTAAATGTGTGGAAGGTATTGTAACATGGAATGTCTGGTGCTTTCCGCGGCCTTAAACCAAGTCACTGTGACTGCACAGACGTCAGTAATTTCTAAGGTGAGGACTGCTTCCAGAGACTCTGGTTTCAGATTTCAGATAGTGTTTAGCAGCATAACCTTGAGGTTGTTTTTGAGGATATTTTTACATCGGGAGTTTTGCCCTAGTAACCTTGCCTGAAAAAGGCAATATGGAGGAGGTAAGAGCCTTAGCCAGTAACCAAAATCCCAGGGGTGACAGGTGAAAACCATCAATGGCAAATCATCGTGGTCTATTGACCATATCATCCCTGGCTGGCAGGTACTGGATCTCCTTAGAATGACACCAGAAACTAAGCCAACTGTTGACGTCAATCATTTCCTGTCTGTATTGTGGCATCATCTTGGTGAAGGCAGTATGCTGCTTAAGACTAGAGACATACCTGCCTGGGACATATAATCAGAGAGCTCAGTCATTTTTCTCTTCATATAGTCCAGTGAAGTGCATCTCAAGTCATTCCCACCAACATGGTGTACGACAGAATCATAACAGTGCTTGCTGTTGTGAGATTTGAGTGTGTACCTGATGTGGTGGATCCTAGCACCTGACAGACAGCTAACTGTGACCTTTTCCTTATCCAACCTGGTGAGTGGGACATCTGTGTGTCTCACAATGGAGTCACCTATGGCTAGAATGCTAGATTTTGTGTTATGCTTTAAGGACTTGTTCAGTGAGACACAGATGCGTGGGTTCTTATGTACACTATGGTCTACTAAGGGTGTATTATGTGAAGCATGTTTGTGTTTGGGAGGTCTCTGATCTTTAGGTATGTTACTGGTGAGAACCTCTGCATATGTAGGTTTAGGTGTTGGTTGTGTGGTTGGTGGAGGAGATGAGGTATGTAAGTTGCCAACCTGCTTTGTGTCCTGTGTACTGACTGGTGAGTGACAAAGCCTGGCTTCTAGATTCTTAATATAGATGCATCTCTCACATATTGAATTTGTGTGAATTAGGAGAAGCTGGATGTCTGTGTACATGAGACAATTACTACATTGTCTCAGGATGCCCAAGTCGACCAGGCTGGCTGGAGAAATGGTGGGAAATTATCCATGCATAGTGCAGGGTACAATAGTGTGGTCAGTAAGAGGGAGAAGACAGATATGACCAGGTAAAGTTGGTGGACAGGTGAAAAATGTTCAAACTTAGGCAGGTGTAATGGGATGGACTTGTGTGATACCACAGAGGCTTATCTGACAATTTCTACTAGCACTAAGTAACAGCCACAGGATACCTTCAACAGAGCACAAGCAGTTGACTAAGGGAAAATTAACTAGCTAAAAGGTTTGCATCTATAACAGCCAAGGGTATCCACAATGGTGTGTGCTGTGCAAACCTGCTCAAACACAGGGCTTATATAGCAGCTAAGAGAAACCTTTTTAAACCAATTAACCAAATGAAAAGCTTAACACTGAGCTCTGATCCAACAACCTTGAATCAGATGGATCCTTGACTACACTCTCCTACCACACAAGGGTGCAAGTGGGCCCTCTTCAACAAAAGATAGCTGGATTTTAGTGCTCAGATAAAACAAACAAACAGTCCTAGATCCAGCAAAGCTAAATCTAGACTACGTTATAACTAGAAGAAAGTGCAGTAAAGCAGCAAAAACAAACAGTTAAAAATGCAGGCTGTTTTTAGATTAATCAGAACTGCACTCATACTGGACAGTATTTACTCATGAAAATACTGAATATGATTCACACAAGTCTTAAGACATGCTGTTTGTCATGTGTTGTTAAACTAGTAATATGAAGGTGTTATCACACATGCAGAAAAATGCATTTTCATTTCATTAGTCACTGTTGACATAATGAGTGCCCCACGTACAGCATAATGGATCATTAATAGCTTGTATAGTATTAAAACACAGAAGCCATAAAACACATTTACTGTTTGTATGAAGATGAGTCAACATTGCAAATTTCTCAAATAAACCTTTCAAGAGGAGTACATGTCCTGGGTCCATTGCAGATCAGGATTTGCTATATCATTATCTCATGACAAATGGCAAAAAAAAAAATCAAATCTAAGATGATTTTACATGCAGTTTGCTCATGTTTCATTATGCCGCTATTTTGTCTATGTTCTTACTATGAGCCTGGAAAGAATAAGCAGATATAGCAGATTCCGTTGTCATGCAGTAATGTGAAAGCAGGTATTTTTTTTTTTATTGAGGCATGGTTTTACTTCAGCATCTCATGTTTTTTTTAGTAAGAAAAGTACAATCCCTAGTCAACAGTTTGACAAAGCTGCAGTCATAGTCTGAATGAAGAGGCATCAATCCTGGCACCCTAGTGAAATGTCGGCGCTGTTAATTCCCAGTGCCATTACACTGAAATTTCAATTTTTTATGTAAAGGAGAAGACTCCTTATACCCCCTCCGTGTGGGACACCAAGCCCCCCACTCTCCCCAGACTTATACTTACCAACTCCAAGATCACAATACCTTGGAGAAAAGGGAATATTCTGAGAAATCTCCATCTTGTGCTTGGTATATGCATGGCTGTTTTTTTTTCCCAGCCATACAGTCTCCATATTGTCGGATTCATTAAAGTGGGTCCTGACATTTCAAATGGTTACCATTATTCATTCTTTAATTCACTTTCTAGTAGACATTATATCCAGGGTCACAGGGGAGTAGCAAACCATTTGACATGGAATGGACACAAAGCAGAGACTGGTCTTGGACAACACCATGAGTTAGGGGAGAATTGGCTTCTGAGAGTAATCATAGCAGTATGGTGAGAAAGCTATGTCTCAAATGACTGGAGAATAAGTATCCAAGTGCTAGTGTGCAAGAACGAAGTGACCACTCACAACCGTGGTCTCTTGTCACACTGCATGAAAGTGCTGGAGAGGGTGACTGATAAATGAATATGCAGAATATTGGAAAGTAAGAATGGGAGATGAGCAGTTTGGATTAAGATCAGTATGCAGCACAACTGACCCAACATTTGCAATGAGAAAGAAAATGGAAAAGAAATTAGAGATGAAGACAGAGTCCAACTTGGCATTCCTAGACCTAGAAAAAGCATATGGCAAAGTCCTGATAACGCTGATTTGGGCAGTCCTTTAATGGTTCAAAGGTCTAGAAACATTGGTAAAATTAGTTCAGGCTATATACAAGAACACAATGACACAAGTCCGAACAGTATTTGGACTCACAGTGGGATGCCCAGTGGGAGAGGGTATGTATCAGGGTTTAGCTCTGAACCCACAGCTGTTCATACTGGTGACTGACTGCATTACCAAACAGGTCAGAGGGGACAGATCAACATAGCTGCTATATGTAGATGATCTGGCATTTGAAGCAGAGTCTGAACAAGAACTTCAACAAATTATGAGGGGAACAGAATTCAAAACTGAAGGCACATGGGATGAAACTGAGTACAAATTAGACTGTTGTCATATAGTGAATTCGGGGAAATCAGAAAAATTTGAAAAGTGAGATAGAAGGGGAAATAATGGAACAGGTTAACAGCTTCAAATAAAGTTTGAATCAGAGGGACTGCAAACAACTGACATAATGTGCTAGGGACAGTGTATGCCAAAAGAATGCCAAAGAAGCTGATAATTAAGGTGTACAAAGCAGTGGTGTGACCATTTCTTCTGTGTAATATAGAAACCGGAGCACTGAAGACAGAGCAGTTGAAGAAGGTAGAGATGATGGAGACAAAGTGTCTGAGATGGATGGAAGGATGCAGTCTGTGGGACAGATGAAGAAATGATGACACCAATGCAGAAGCAAAAGTAGCTCCAATTGCAGAGAAGATCAAACAGACAGATTACGGAGGCTCATTCGTTTGAATGATTATTCTGACCTAGTGATTATGCTTGCAGTCCATGGGACCACTGTGAAGCCTAGCCCACATTTCCAGTTGCCTAGAAGCACTGTCTAGTTAAGTGACTTGCTCAAAGGCACACAGTAGGCAAATAAGGGATGAGGGATTCAAACCCTGTACCACAATAACTAGAACTCACAGTCTCAATCCTCTGTATTAACTGCCAGATTTGTCAAGGAGCAATTTCTTCCATTAAATCTTTCAAATTCTTCACACATTTCCTTAAAATCCGAGCAGAAATCATATTGTCTCACATGGGCTAAATTCTTGGCTAGGCTTATAAGGGCCTCAGGGCCAATAGCCTAGTAATTCCTAAGATCCTATAAGAATTCATTTTGATACAATGCTTTTTTATTGTATATTCACATGGGACATGACAGCATGAATAAGATGTCAGAGACACATGTAGATTTATACAGCACAGGTTTCCCTAAAACATTGCTTAATTTTTTTCTTTGTTTTTTCTCCCAGTTCTCTGGTGACTATCAAGCTTCTACTTGCTTGACCAGTTAGTCTGGTCATTTTCCGGATGAGATGAGATGAATTGGATACACCAGGAACACAAGAATATCCCTACTAAGAGAATGGGAAGGCTTTGCATTTATGGCCCTGCCAGTTCCTCTTTGTACATGGATATAAGGTTTCAATTGATGTTGTGCAATGGACATGCCTGAAGACATGATCCATAGAACCCTTCCAGTTCCCTGATACCTTAATGACAATTTATCTGGTAATCTCCAGTTTCCACTTGGGATTTCAATACAGAGTACATACCCCAGATGTAGACCGTCTTGTCCTGCTACCAGAGAGAGGGAAAAAGAGAGAGAGAGAGAGAAACAAAAGGGGGCAAGTAGGCTGGGCCTAATAATTCTATCTCACCAACACATCTAATCCATGTGCTGCTTATCGAATGTGGGTCAGCTGGGTGGCAGCCAGGGCTTTGTATTGTTGTGTCACAGAGCTGACACATTTATTACAACTTTTTCACAATGCTTAGCCCACTAAAAAGTCCTTACTACACTGCTAGTATTAATTTATTTACTTGCTTATCTATTTGTTTAACAGGTTGGTGGATTGACCCAAGGTACCCTTTAAGCACAACCTGGACTCTTGAGTAGCAAAGAGTATTACAAATCATAAGAAGGGAAATCTGGCTCTTTTGCACCCCTATCTCTGCATATGTCCCTCACTGAGATGTTACAACCTTGGAGCTAGTATATTAACATACAGACAGGAAGAAAGTGCCTTATGAAGGTTAAAATCTTATTCCACTGCATGTAAAATGTGTTTATACAGTGAGTTAATGAGGATTAGACAATGGGCAAACTGTACATCAATACCCTGATTGGAGAACGAGCGTTCTCCAGCAGGGTATTAATGTACAAGTAATTCCTTCTGAGAAGAACGAGTCTGCTACTTCACAGCTGCTTATCAAGCCGCCATAGAGCTCAGACTGAAGAAATGAACGGTGGCCATTATTTTACGCTCGCTAAGCAGTGGTTTTGCTGTTTAGTGAGTGTAAAATATTAAAAAGAAGAGAAAAAGGTAAGTGTGTGTCTGTGTGTGTGTGTCTGTGTGTGTGTGTGTGTGTGTGAGTATATGTGTGCATGTAAGTGAGAGTGAGCAAAGTCGTTATCTTACACATGCTAAGCAGCACTTTTGTGGTTTAGCGAGTGTAAAATAGAAAAAAAAAGAAAATGCAGCGTGTGTGTGAGAGTGCATGCATGTATGTAAGTAAGAGAGAGAGCGATCGTGTGTGCGTGTTTCTACCTGCATGTGTGGGTGAATGTGTGCATTATGGCAGAGAGACTGTGTATATGTTTGTGTGTGTATGTGTGAGAGAGAGAGAGAGAGAGAGAAGGTTGGAGAGAGTAAGAGAGAAAGCGAGAGAGATGTGTGATGTAAGTGAGTGCATGTATGTAAGCAGAGACTGTGAGACAGATCGAGAGAGAGAGTGAGACTGAATGTGTGTATGAAAGCAGTTGGAGATTGAAAGATTGAGAAAGAGATGAGACAGATCTTGTGTGAGGGCATGTGTGTATGAATGAAAGCAGAGGAGTCCGTGTGTGTGTGTGTGTGTGTGTGTGTGTGTGTGTGTGTGTGTGTGTGTGTGTGTGTGTGTGTGTGTGTGTGTGTGTGTGTGTGTGTGTGTGTGTGTGTGTGTGTGTGTGTGTGTGTGTGTGTGTGTGTGTGTGTGTGTGTGAAAGCAGAAGAGACTGTGTATGTGTGAATGGGAGAGAGAATGGGCTGTATGTAAAATTGTTTCACTTACTTATTTTTGTTTAAGGACTATATTATTTTTTTTATAAATATTTGATGTAAAATGCTTCCTCCAACACCATTAACATATACCACAGCAAGTCTGAAAACAGTAGGCGGAGGAACTATTTTACATTAAAAATATATATAAAAAAATAATATAATTCTTGAAAAAATAAATAAACAAGTAAAACACAACAATTTTACACTCAGCCCATTGTCTAACCACAATAATGCCCTCCAGGGTATCTGTTAATATGTAATTAATGCCCTTCCAGGGGTGTAGAGGCCCTCCGCCTGCAGGGTCGGGCCCTCACAACACCCCTGGGTGGGCATTAATTACACATTAACACACACCCTGTCGTGCATTATTGCTTGCTTGAATGCTCAGCATGAAGCAGTGTTTTGTGATAGTTTCAATCTGTCGGGAATCAGAAAACTCACCTACAATATCCTATTTTGTATTATTAATGTCCTTTTATACCTTATTTTGAGCACCTGTCCTCTCATATCACACTGTTACCTGTTTGCATGCTGATCTGCCCTTTATCCCCACTTCAGCCATCATGTTATCAGATGACAGTTGCTTTTGTCATGCTTGCACTATAACGTTTATCTTTCTGGGTTTCACCTAATTCTTCTTTTTCTTCTTCCTGAGATATTTACATACATGTGACAAAGCAGCAGATCTCGTGCTCCTTCTATACCCCTGATGCACAGTAGTGGTCAGTCAGTCATGCCATCATTCAAACTGACCACAAAATTCCATTCTGTTGCTACAAAATGGATGGCATTGTATGGCTCCAAACTCACAGCATCACTTTTCCTGGATGCAGAGGCCATGGAATTTATTATAATTAATGCAGGTGCACGCATCCACCCTCTGCACAGAAAGTTGACATAACCATCACAAGAGGAAAATAAATGCAGTTCTGTTACTATAAAACCATAGAAATAAAATGTCAGACATTTCAGTTCTGAAACCTTCTCTTCTCATAATTTGTCTTAGCTAAACAGACCAACCAGTACAACAGGTACCATTTTACAGATTAATTGAACTATCTTAAATAAAATACAGTAAATAAGTAATACAGTAAAAATACTGATTTAAAGTCATTACAGAACTGATTTCAGTTCAGCCTAATAACAATAAATGGTCTCACAGATTGTGCAGAATTTGTAATAGTTCATAAAGAATACTGCTAATATTACATTTGCAATTATGCTTAATAATATATATCTTTCCATAAAAAATGCCGCACAGCAATAAAACCTAAATATTCAATTTGAATAATGTTATAAGAGACATAAACTTACTTTGTGTTAAAATTATAGCTTACTGAAAGCAATACAGATTTGTTTACAGTTTTATTTTCTTTTATGGATGATATAGGGTGTTTCAAGCTGTAATTAAACATGGGAGGCTATCAATACTAAAACCAAATAACAAGGCCACATATTAAATATTTTTACTTTGCCTCCTTTTTCTACATTTGCCTAAATAATTAATAATATGAACACATTGGCAAGCCTCTCTGGAGCTATGAGTTTACCTTGGTCTCGGTGGTATCAGGTGTCCACATCTAGAAAAAAGAAATCCCAGGGAGCGAAATGTGATGCTTTCTATTAAAAGTGAATGTGATCTTCATTTAAGATCCTACACAAAGACTATCAGTAATCGATGAAGGAAAGATCTTGATGCCACAACCTATATTAGAAAAGTTACAGAAAGCAATTTTGTTATATGTTGCATTGTCATATTCCTGTATGTCTGAGTTGTGGTTAGACATATGACTGCCTAAAATCATTTGCTGCAGAACTATTTAAAACCCAAATCTATTATGCAGATGTTACCCCATGTCTACTTGCTATATCTTACTCAGATAGATAATTAAATTCAGGTAACAGGGGTTTGTACATTTCTTGATTTTCTACAATGCATTCATGTATAATAATTTTATAGCTCATGAGAATACTGTTAATGTGATTTACTTTGGAGCACAATTTACGACAGATCAAGTCTCCATAAAACATTTGGTAGAATTAAAACAGTGTACTGCCAAAGTGTCATACTAGTAAATTGTATAAATGTCTGCCTAACACAAATAATAAGCAACATGCCAGCAATTTGTTAGGATGCATAAATGTGTAATAATTATTCTGTTCTGTGGTTGCGTCAGCTGTCCATAAACTTTCAAGGACAATGAATGCTAAAAACATTTATTTATTTTGTTTTTCAATCTTTTTCACTTTCTGCTGCAAAGCCATGGCAGGACAGGGGATGAACTATTCACAGTTTGCTATCATTGCTCCTACAGAACACTCTATTGTCATGAAAACTGGAAAACATAATGCACTTTTGTATTTGAGAGTTATTTTATCATGTTATTGACCAAATATTTAACAAAATCAAAGCCATATGCATTAATGAGATGGTACAGTGTGGCATTAAATGTTTGCTGTTACTGTATAAAATGGTTGATCATTGTTTTGGGTGTCAATTTTTGTTGAAAACACACACACACACACACACACACACACACACACACACACACACACACACACACACACACACTCACACAAAGGTGGAATATTTATTTGGTAGAAAAGTTTTTGTGAGTGTAATAAAATGACAACAGACAAATAAGTGAATGGTCATTTGTGTAAATCAGTTATGAATGAATTTAGGTTTTATATAGTTTTGATCTAGGAGCAGGCATCCACCCTCTGTGCAGGGAGTAGAAATAACCATCCTTGAGTAAAGACTGATTGAAAAAGTGGCTAACGTAAAACCGTACATAAGCATGTTATAGCACTTTCTACGTATGTGTGAGTGTTTGTGAGGTTAAGATTTGTCTAAGGGTTAAGCAAGCTAATAGATTTAGTGCTGTACATGTGTAGTGATAGTTTGTGAGGTTAAGATTTGACTAAGGGTTAAGTAAGCTAATAGATTTAGTGCTGTACATGTGTAGTGATATGTGTGTATTCGTGTGTCCTTTTGGCTTGGGTAGTGCTACTCTTAGGAAAAGAAATTTAGTAAAGTAATGTAATATAATGTGTTGGATTAGATACATCAAAGGAGTAGCAATAGGGTTACAGTTGGCAAACATAATGGGAAAACGGGCAAAGTAGAGAGATCAAGTAAGCAGTAAGGTATCACGCGGCATGTTTTGCACCAACATCACATTCTTGAGTGCAATAAGGAAGAACCATGAAGGATAGGTGACTTATAAGTCCCTGTAAGTGCAGTGATATTTTTAAAATTCACACCCTTAGTGCCTTATTGCTCCCATAAAATACATAGTTGCATTTTTATGTAGAG
This sequence comes from Protopterus annectens, assembly GCF_019279795.1. Classification (NCBI taxonomy): domain Eukaryota; kingdom Metazoa; phylum Chordata; order Ceratodontiformes; family Protopteridae; genus Protopterus; species Protopterus annectens. The sequence continues at coordinate 249,645,617 of NC_056737.1, forward strand.
CAAATGGTAATATAAGTATTTTAAAGAACATCATATATTTTATATTGCATTTTCATGTAATATATTCCACCAAAGGTTAGGCAAGAATCTGAGGCTGTAACAAACATATAAATGATACCAAGAATAATTCTAGGAAAGAAATTACTGAATATGATTTTACCAGATGGTAGCAAAATTGTGGAAGTCTAAAGTATAATAATGTTCAAGGAACAGTCACTGGAACAATTCAAAATTGTATATATAATGAAATGATAAAAAAAGAGATTCTTTATTGTTTTATTTTTACCCTTGAATATCACTAGCAACAATTTGCATTCGTTCAACCTGCCAAACTATACAAGATAGTACTTGCTGATTATAACAAATCAGTTCAGGAAGAACTCAACCAGCAATACAGAAAAAAGGTTTCTGAGTTGAGCATAGAGCTTGGATAACCATAACATATCTTCTGATAACAAATTAGACAGATTACACTTGTTCTGGAAGTGGTAATTGAAATATACAAATCAAAAGGACAACACAACAGGTAGTTGGCTATCATTTATGCAAAGGCCTTCATATGGAGAAGTAGGGCTAAGTATGTATCCCTGTGCTCACACTTACATTTCCTTGCATCTTGCAAACCATGATTCCTAACATTGCCAGGAAACAGCATTCGAAATATCAATCACCTGCTTGATGAAATTGTGATATGGGGATGCTGATAGCAAAGGGAATGATTTTCTTATCTGATCAAAAGCAAGAAAGCAGGAGGTTCAGTACTGAATCATTACATGATAAAAAAGAAGAAAATAGTGTATGCAAAAAAAAATATATATATATTATATATATATATATATATATATACCTATATATATATATATGGGTTTATCTGACCATGTCGAAATCCCATATTATTTATATATATATATATATATATATATATATATATATATATATATATATATATGGGTTTACCTGACTATGTCGAAATCCCATATTATATATATACACCTATATATATATATGGGTTTACCTGACTATGTCGAAATCCCATATTATATATATAAATATATATATGGGTTTACCTGACCATGTCGAAATCCCATAATATATATATATATATATAAATATATATATATATATATATATATATATATATATATATATATATATATATATATATATATATATATGGGTTTACCTGACTATGTCGAAATCCCATATATATATATATATATATATATATATATATATATATATATATATATATATATATATATATATATATATATATGGGTTTACCTGACCATGTCGAAATCCCATATTATATATATATATATATATATATATATATATATATATATATATATATATATATATATATATATATATATATATGGGATTACCTGACTATGTCGAAATCCTATATTATATATATATATATATATATATATATATATATATATATATATATATCTGGGTTTACCTGACCATGTAAATCCCATATATATATATATATATATATATATATATATATATATATATATCGATCCCATATTATATATATATATATCTATGGGTTTACCTGACCATGTCGAAATCCCATATTATATATATATATATATATATATATATATATATATATATATATATATATATATATATATATATGGGTTTACCTGACTATGTCGAAATCCCATATATATATATATATATATATATATATATATATATATATATATATATATATATATATATATATATATATGGGTTTACCTGACCATGTCGAAATCCCATATTATATATATATATATATATATATATATATATATATATATATATATATATATATATATATATATATATATATATATATATATATATATATATATATATATATATATATATATATATATATATATATATATATATATATATATATATATATATATATATATATATATATATATATATATATATATATATATATATATATATATATATATATATATATATATGGGTTTACCTGACCATGTCGAAATCCCATATTATACCTATCTATATACATATATATATCTATATATATACATATACATATATATATATATATATATGGGATTACCTGACTATGTCGAAATCCCATATTATATATATATATATATATATATATATATATATATATATATATATATATATATATATATATATATATAAATATATATATATATATATATATGGGATTACTTGACTATGTCGAAATCTCATATTTTATATATATATATATATATATATATATATATATATATATATATATATATATATATCTACATTATACTGATACTGGGAATGATTTTCTTATTTGATCAAAGGCAGGTAGTTCAACATATATATATATATATATATATATATATATATATATATATATATATATATGGGTTTACCTGACCATGTCGAAATCCCATATTATATATATATATATATATATATATATATATATATATATATATATATATATATATGGGATTACCTGACTATGTCGAAATCCCATATTATATATATATATATATATATATATATATATATATATATATATATATATGGGTTTACCTGACTATGTCGAAATCCCATATTATATATATATATATATATATATATATATATATGGGATTTCCTGACTATGTCGAAATCCCATATTATATATATATATATATATATATATATATATGGGTTTACCTGACCATGTCGAAATCCCATATTATATATATATATATATATATATATATATATATATGGGATTACCTGACTATGTCGAAATCCCATATTATATATATATATATATATATATATATATATATATATATATATATATATATATGGGTTTACCTGACCATGTCGAAATCCCATATTATATCTATATATATATATATGTATATATGGGATTACCTGACTATGTTGAAATCCCATATTATATATATATATATATATATATATATATATATATATATATATATATATATATATATATATATATATGGGATTACTTGACTATGTCGAAATCTCATATTATATATATATATATATATATATATATATATATATATATATATATCTACATTATACTGATACTGGGAATGATTTTCTTATTTGATCAAAGGCAGGTAGTTCAACATATATATATATATATATATATATATATATATATATATATATATATATATATATATATGGGTTTACCTGACCATGTCGAAATCCCATATTATATATATATATATATATATATATGGGATTACCTGACTATGTAAATCCCATATTATATATATATATATATATATATATATATATATATATATATATATATATATATATATATGGGTTTACCTGACCATGTCGAAATCCCATATTATATATATATATATATATATATATATATATATATATATATGGGATTACCTAACTATGTCGAAATCCCATATTATATATATATATATATATATATATATATATATATATATATATATATATATATATATATACACACACATACATACATATATCCATCCATCTCATACCTCTCAATTGTCCAGGTTTTCATAGAATGTCCAGATTTTTGCCTCATATTTTTGGTGTGATCCTCATAAAATCTGTCCCTTTCTGGCAAATAGCTGAGGATTGAAGTCATTAAATAACGACAAACATTTGAGTTTAAGACTCCACATTCTTCGGAAAATTAACACTAATGCAAAACCTATTATTCTATCAACTTTCTAAGTTTGTAAGGGCAATATTTAAAATCTGTCCCTATTTGTCCCCCCATCATTTTAGGCTTTGTCCAGATTTTTTTTCTATAAAAGGTTGAGAGGTATGATCCATCCTCAATCCATTTTTCCATTTTTGCACATGGGTCAGGGTGTCACTTCAACAGTGATGTATATATATATATACATATATATATATATATATATATATATATATATATATATATATATATATATATATATATATATATATGGATCTACTTCATTTGCCCTAACTTCCGATTGACCAACACCGATTTGCTCGAGACCAAATGACCGAAATTTCATTTGACCGACACTTCATTTGACCAACAAGTATTATTGGCAAGAAAATGAGATATGCCCCCTTCCCCACTGTAGTGCGACCCTGGAGTTAGAATATATAGTTAGGGGGCTGTGGGGGGCACAGCCCCCCCCACAATGGGGGTATGGGGGTGAAGCCCCCCACTTAATTTCATATTATATTGTTTAGTTTTTCTTTAATATTGCTTAGTAAAACAAAAGTGTGGGGAGTCGATACCATCAACAAAGAACTTGAATGCAAGTGCATGTTTAATAACTTCAGTATCTTACAGCTTGAACAGTGTTGTTGATCTTCTTAGTTCATAATCACTGAAGAAAGCCATCCAGCCAATGTTGTAATGCTTTGAATTCTTCTGGGGAAATTTCTAACTGTGGTGCCATTGCAAGGGCAAATGCTTGAATATCAGCCCTGCGCAAAACCAAAGCCTTTGCTCTCCAATTAGCAATCCATTCACAGATGATGTCTTCCAGCTTAGGAAATAATGGTTGTCGACCTGATTCACACTCACACTTTTTAGCATTTCCCTTGTCAACCTGTTGACTGAGGTTATCATATGCTGCACGCCATTTTCGGACCATTCAGAGATCTAACATCTTCTCTTTGCAGAAAGCCATCAGATTCTTTCCCTGGGAGTCCACCACGATTCCTTTCTTGTACTCAACAGAATAGCTCTTTCTTTTTGCACTCATCTTGTCTGGGAGTGGGGTTTAATTGAAGACTTATGAGACCGGAGTGGCAACACAAAATGGCGATGGTTAAGAAGACACAACCATAGCCGTTCGTTATCAAGTGGGCGTGCTTTACGCACATTGTCTGTACTTTGACCAATCAAAGCACACCTGCCAGTGTTTATGGACCAAGCATCCCAACTGTCAAGTGTGAGTGATGATTAGGGTTACAGTAAGAATTGTGGAGGATTCTCAGGGAAAGAATCTTTCGACTTTCTGCAAAGAGAAGTTGGGTGTCTGAATGGTCCAAAAATGGCAAGCAGATTATGATAAACTCAGTCAATGGGGTGTTAATAATATTATTTTATAATTAAACATGTCCGTCATGTGTTGTTGACAGTCTTAACTGGGGCTTATTTTGGGGGGGTAGCTCTTATATCATGACCACACTGG